>NC_060275.1:101056646-101212775 GCF_021613505.1 Equus quagga
TTATAATTAAGTGTTTGCTAACCTGTTCTGATAGAGAGTTACAATTTTCTGATTTTGTCTGCCTATTTATCTCCGTGCTCAAAGCTCTGTAACGCCTTTCTTATTTTTTCAGGTATGAGGGCCTTTTTGATCATTTCTTGTAGGGGGGTCTTGTGGTGATGAACTCCCTCAGCTTTTATTTATCTAGGAAACTTTTTGTTTCTCCATCATATCTGAAGGATATTTTCATTAGATAGAGTATTCTTGGCTGCAAGTTTTTGTCTTTCTGAATTTTAAATATATCATTCCACTCACTCCTAGCCTGTAAGGTTTCTGTTAAGAAATCCGCTGATAGCCTGATAGGGGTTCCTTTGTAGGCTATTTTCTTCTTCCTTGCTCCCCTTAATATTTTTTCTTTGTCATTGACTTTTGCCAGTTTTACTAATATGTGCCTTGGAGAAGGGTCTTTTTATGCTGATGTGCTTAGGAGTTCTATTATCTTCCTTTACTTGTGATTCCAGCTCCTTCCCCAGGTTTGGAAAGTTCTCAGCTATTATTTCTTTGAACAAGCTCTCTGCTCCTTTCTCCCTCCCTTCTTGCTCTTGAATACCTATAATCCTTATGTTGCATTTCCTCATTAAGTCAGATATTTTCCAGGAATTTCTTCTTTCTATTTAGTCTTAGTTCTCTCTCCTCCTCCTTCTGAAGGATTTCTATATTTTTCTCCTCTATCTTGCTAATTCTGTCCTCCATAATATCAGCACTGTTATTAAGAACTTCAGATTTTTCTTTGTCTCACTCATTGTGCTTTTCATCTCCAACATTTCTGATTGGTTTTCTTTTATAGTTTCAGTTTCTTTTGTGAAGAATTCCCTCTGTTCATTAATTTTATTCCTGTTTTCATTCAACTGTCTTTCTGAGTTTTCATGTAACTCATTGAGTTTTTTTATGATAGCTATTTTGAATTCTCTTTCACTTAGATTGTAAATTTCTGTGACCTCAGGATTGATTTCTGGGTGCTTGTCATTTTCCTTCTGGTCTGGAGTGTTAATATACTGCTTCATACTATTTGATGGGGTGGATTTTGCCGTGTCTTAGTGGTAGTAGCTGTTCAAAGATTCCACCTGCTGCCACTGGAGGAGATAGGAGCTGTGTATTCTGAGCTTGCCAGGATATCTGGCAGCTGTGCCTGTCGTTTGGAGGCTGGCCTGACAGGGCCCATCTGCATTTGCCCACTGGCCATTGCTGCTTTACACATGCACGTGAAGGCACTCTGGGGCTCTCTGGCCAGCCAGCCAAACTGGTACACCAGGTGAGGGGACGGATGCTTTCTTTTGCGTTTGTGATCCCATAGGCACTCCCACTCTGCACTCACTGTCTGAGCTCCTGGGCTGCTCCTCTTGGTGAGGACATTCCAATGATTGCTTGGCCTCCTTGGTGTGGAGCTTTCCTGCAGGCTGGGAGGCAACTCTGAAAAATCCTTACTGATTTTCTGCCTGCTGTGTCTGTCAATTTCTGATAGAGGGATGTTGAAGTCTCCCATTATGATAGCGGATTCATCTATTTCTCCTTGCAGTTCTGTTAGTTTCTGCCTCACACAGTTTGACTCTCTGTTGTTGGGTGTATGTACAATAAGGATTGTTATGTCTTCTTGGAGAATTAACATTTTTATCATTAAGTTCTGCCCTTTTTTATCACTGATAACGTACCTTGCTTTAAATTCTGCTCTGCCTAAAATTAATACAGCTATTCCTGATTTCTTTTGGTTAGTGTAGCTGGTATATTTCCCGACATCCATTTATTTTCAATCTATATATGTCTTTATATTTAAAGGGAATTTCTTACAGACAACATATAGTTGGGTTTTGTTTTCTGATCCATTCTGACAATCTCTGTCTTTTCATTGGTACCTTTAGACCATTGACTTTAAAAGTGATTATTGATATAGGTGGGTTATATATATTGATGTAGGTGGATCTACCATATTTATTATTGTTTACCTTTTGTTGCCTTTGTTCTTAATTCCCATTTTTGTCTTTCCCTCTTTTTCTGCCTTTTATAATTTTTGGTTGTTTTTTTCCTTCCCAAAGCCCCAGTGCACATCCTAGTCATAAGTCCTTCTAGTTTTTCTATGTGAGCCGCCACCACAGCATGGCAACTGACAGAGACGTGTGGTGTGGTTTCATGACTGGGAAATGAACTCAGGCTGCTGAAGCAATGAGAGTGCTAAACTTTAACACTAGGCCATCAGGGCTGGCTTATTTAGTTTAACTGAGCATTTATATGATTCTATTTCACTCTTGTATAGAATATTGATTAAATATTTTTCTAATTTGCTTTAGTGGTTGCCCTAGAGCTTTCAGTAAATACAATTACAGTTAATCCAAGTCCATTTTCAAATACTATACCACTTCACAAGTGGTGTGAATATTTTATAACAAAATAAGCCTAATTCCTCCCTCTCATCCCTTGTATCTTTGCTGTCATTTATTTTATTTATATATAAACATGTATAAGCATATACATGTATGTATATATATGCATATATATGTATCTGTCTTACGTATATATACATACAAGATATATATATACAAGATATATATATATATAATCAAACACATTGTTGGTATTATTATTTTAAACAAATTGTTATCCATTAGATCAGTTAAGAATAAGAAAAATAAGTTTTTACTTTACTTTCACTTATTCCTTCTTTGATGTTTTTCCTTTCTTTATATAGATGTGAGTTTCTGACCTATATCATTTTTATTTTATCCAAATTTATTTTAACATTATTTACAAGAAAGACTTACTGGCAAAAAATTGTCTCAAGTTTTGTTTGGGGAAAAAGTATTTTTCTTCACTTCTTTTTTTTTTTTTTTGCTGAAAAAGACTCACCATGAGCTATATCTGTTGCAAATCTTCCTCTATTTTGCATGTGGGTCACTGCCACAGCATGACCACTGATGAGTGGTGTAGATCTGCACTCAGGAACCAAATCCAGGCTGCCGAAGCAGCACATACCAAACTGAACCACTACACCACCGGGACAGCCCCCTCTCCTCCATTTTGAAGGATAACTTCACAGGTTACAGAATTCTAAGTTGGTGATTTTTTCCTCTATATGTCAATATTTCACTTCACTCCCTACTTATCTTGCATGGTTTCTGAGGAGAAGTAAAATGTAGTTGTTATCTTTGTTCCTTTATAGGTAAGGTGTTTTTTCCTCCTTTTTCGGAATTTTTTCTGTATCTCTGGTTTTCTATAGGTTGAAAGAGATACACTTAGGCATAGTTTTGTTGGCATTTATTCTGCTTGGTGTTCTCTGAACTTCCCGGATCTGTCATTTGGTGTCTGACATTAACTTACGGAAATTCTTAGTCATTATTGTTTCAAATATTTCTTCTGTTCCTTCCTCTCCTTCTTCTTCTTTTGGTATTCCGATTAAGTGTATGCTGCCTTAGTAGTTCTCCCTTGCATAGTCCTTGGATAACCTATTTTGCTTATTTCAGTCTTTGTTCTCTCTGCTTCACAATCTTTGAAGATTCCATTGATATATTCTCTAGCTCAGAGATTTATTCCTTAGCCATGACCAGTTTACTAACAAGGCCGTCAAATGCATTCTTTATTTCCATTACTCTGGGTTTTTTAATCTCTGGCATTTCTTTTTGATTCTTTTTTAGGATTTCCATCTCTCTGCTTACAATACCCATCTGTTCTTGCATGCTATTTACTTTTTCCATTAAATCCCAGATCCCATAGCATATTCATCATAATTGCTTTCAATTCCTGATCTAATAATTTCAACATCCCTGCCATGTTTTGTTCTGAGTCTTGCTCTATCTCCTTAAATTGTGATTTTTTCTTTTTGCTATGCCTTGTAATCTTTTCTTGATATAAGGACATGACATCCTAGGTAAAAGGAATTACTATAAATAGGTCTTTAGTAATGTGGTGGGGGGGTGTGGAATGAGGGGAAGAATTCAATAGCTCTATAATTAGGTCCATATTTTTGTCAGCCTGTGTCTCTGGACTGTGAACTCACAAGAATTTTTCCATGTTTTTTTCCCCTCTTAGGTAAGACAGTGGGGGCTAGAGTAGACTAAGGTTGGGTACCTTCTTTCCCCCAGGATTGGTAGGCTCTGAAAATATCCAAGTAGGATAGGCTCTTGTTAACTAGTTAACTGAGGACAAGCCTTGGTAAGAAGAACAGAGTGCTCTGGCATAACAAAGTGGTTCCTTATTTCTGTTTCTTGCTATGGGGATCTCTATTTGGGTGAAGCCATGCCTGTGTTCTGAGGTTAGGGGGATGCCACTGGCTGAAAACAATTGAACAGGATTGCTGGCTTGGTTCCCTGCACAGGCTGACTGTAGGATGGATTTCCTGGTTGCCTAGATTCTCTATTCAAGTTTCTAGTCAGGAGGGACTGAATGCTATACTCAGCAGTTGGGGTAGGAATGGAGCAACAAATTTGTTTTCCTGCCTAGGAAGGGTCGTTGAACTGGCTCCAAGGCCTTTTCGGCTTGATGGCTGGAGACTCCAATCAGGCAGAACTGCCCACTGAGCTCCCTGCCCAGGTGAGGCGACCAGGTTGCCTCTATAGATAGGCAGAGTTGCTAGCTATGCTCCCTGCTTGGGTGCCACTGTAAGTAGGCTAAGTACCTGAATCAGGGAGAACTACCCACTTAGCTCCCTGTTCAGGCAGGACCACCAGCTCAGTTCTGCAGATCTGCTGGCTAGGCTCTGCTCAGGTGCTGCTGTAAGCAGTGCTTTAGATTTGGGTATACAGCTTCCTCAGTTCTTTGGTGAGGCTTCCTGGTTGGGCAGTACTGAGGGCTATATCCTGCAGTAGACACAGCATGGAATTTGCTTTCTTGCCCTGGTGAGGTGGTGGAACAGACTCCAAGGCAGGTATGGCTTGTTGGCTGGGAATGGTAATCAAGCAGAAATGCCCACCGGGTTCCCTGGCCAGATAAGTCCACCAGGTGAGCTCTGCAGATGGACAGAGCTGCTAACTGACATCTCTACTTGTGCCAATACAAGGAGGAATGTGGTCTGTCAATATCTGAGCACTGGTTGCTATAAGCCCTGCCTCCCTTCTCCATCTCAATCTGATCTCCAGTAGTCAAGCCTTGCAAATTCCACCTGTGAACCCTGTAAGTGAGACTGAGTGGGCCTCCCATGAAGCACCCCAATGCCGAGGGAGCTAGATATCCCCCTTGGACTCTCTTTTTCCCACTGGAGAGATTGTTGGCCCAGAGAGGCCCTCTCGCTGTGAGGCTGTACTGGCCTGGGGAACAGGTGATGCGGACAGAGTGTAGCCATTCCTCTTACCCCTGTAATGTGGTCCTTCTCGGTGTCTGTGGTCCAAGGGTATGCTTTTAGCCATACTCTGTGTTCTGGGATTTTCACAGGTATGTCTTGTGTATGGATAGTTAGTAGTTGGTGTTCTTGTGAGGGTGACTGAAGCCACTGAATATGGGAGCTATGTTCCATCTTGATGACATCACTCTCTGGTAATTTTCTTGGTATGTTGGTATGCATTTCTTTTTTTTCCTCTCTTTCTTTTTCTTTTGTTTTGTTTTCTTTTATTTTTTTCATTCTCCGTGTCTATGAATGGCTTTGATTGTATCTATTTATGATGAAGTACTTTATTATTCATCTATTTGTGGTAATAAATCTGCACATTATGTGAATAAATGATTACTTCTTCATTTGAAGTAATTCCATTAGAAATAACATAGTATGCAAACAGGATATTGAGCAAAGAACGTATTTTAGGCTATTGTTTTAAACTGTTTGTAAAATAATAATTATTTTTATATTTATATTTTTATATAAAACAAATTTCAATCTTTTTCTTGCACCATTCAAATAAATTTTTTTTCATTTCATTAGGTCATATCAATTGGAAGAGAACCTGGCAGGGCTGTATAAAATATTTCTGTGGGATCTTATGTAGGAGCAAAGATGAAACAGGTAATAACCCTCTGTTCTGTTTGAGAGCATTGTGTTTAAAAATAGTTCATTGCAATTTTAGTCATTCCTTTACCAGAGTAAAATTTTAGTGTTATGGCATTCTGTAAAGTTCTATCATTTTAGTAACATAATTATTTGGGAACTATCTACTATATGCAACATCACTTGGTATGAAAAGTGAAGAATACAAGATGCATAAGCCCCATCCTTTTCCTGCAGAGGGATTGTAACTGGACATAAATAGGCATAAGGGTATTTGATGGATATAAAAAATATATATATGTTAGGTTCACAGTATGTAGAACAGTTACGTGTTACAGCAATTAAAAGGAGGGACAAATCAATCTTTAATTCGTTGAGCTGAGAGGATTGTAATAGATTGTATAATATAAGTGAAGAGAGGCATCGTAGTAAGTAGAATGCAGGGAGAAAGGCACAGAACAAAACATGAGTGTAGGGGGAAAACTTGACTGTGTCTCGATAACCAAGCTAAGGAATTTGGAATTTATTTTATAGGACACTTGTTTTCAAACTAGGGATCAACCATGAAAGGAGTCCCATATTCAAATGCATTTGGTAAATGTGGTTGACCGTTTGATGTGGCAATTTGGCTAGACTGGAGTATCCAGTTATTTATGTAAACACTGATATAGGTGTTGCTGTGAAGATATTTTGTAGATGTGGTTAACATCTGCAATCAGTTGATTTTAAATAAAGGATTTTTTTGATAATCTGGGTGGTCCTCATCTAATCAGTTGAAAGGTCTTAATAACAAAACTGAAGGTTCTTTTGGGAAAAAGAGATTCTACTTCACGACTGCATCATCAATACCTAATCAAGGCCTAATGGGAGGCACACTAGCCCTTAGAGTTCTAACACAAGGGACATGATATCTCCATCAGACAATTATACACCATTCAAAAAGCACCCCCTTGCATGCTACTGGGCCCTCCTAGAAACTTTACACCAATTTACCGTGCAGCCAGTATTGACCATCAAGCCTAGGTTCAGGTGAGCCCAGAAGGTATCCATTGTAGACTAGTAGTGGTCAATCTAGAACTTGGCTCAAGGGGGTCCACAGGGTCCATATAAGCTGCAAAAATTCATGGCTAAGATCTCATATCATCTTCTACTATTGTACTGGTGCTTCCTTGTCAAATGGCACCTATGACCTTATTGGGATTTTCTAAAACTAGCCGATGGTGAATGAAAAAGCCCAAGGTTAGTACAAGGATGAATTATCTCATCATGGACTGCTTATACCTTATAGTCCCAAGCAAACTTGACCCCGAAAGACAGTTGTGAGGGGTACACTCTCAGTAGGAGAGTGTGGGCAGCATACCTGATCATCCACTTTGTGTGGAAAGAGAACTGACCTGGGATAAGGATATGCAAGAGGCATGTGGATGGACCTATAAGACATAAAATACAGTGTGTGAATATTTGCATCACAAGTTAATGCCCATTAGAGAGCATCTAATGAAGGAGAGGCACTAAACCACCAAATGCACAAGACACCTCATTAAATTAAATGTCATTAAATGTCAGCCAGTCTTGGTCATTGGGCATCCCAGCACTTGTACCATAGATCATGCCAGGAAGAGCTGTGGTCGTATAGATGAAGGTTATGTATAGGTCCAGCAGCATGGGCGCTCTCACACTCTGTGATCCAGCTCTTCCTGCTGCTGAGGATCTGATCTGTCAGCAACTGAGATCAACGCCGAGTCCACAATACAGCACAGTCCCTCCAGTAGAAGAACCAGTCATTTGGTGGCAATTTGGTTACAATGAACTCCTTAGAATCTGGAAAATGCAATGATTCATCCTGAATGGGATTGTCACATATTCTAGAAATGGCTTTGCTTTTTTTGGCTAGCTTAGCCAGCTCCACTGTTTAAATACTTATAATGTGTCTGGTCTACCAAGATGGTATCTCCTATAACATATTCTCAAACTAAGGACTCTTTATAGCAAAAGAGCTGCAGTAGTGTGCACACGACCATGGTTCAGCCACAGACTTCACCGTCCTGAAACTGTTAGTCCGATAAAGCAGGTTAAGAGCTTCTTGAAGAAACAGCTCAAGTGCCAGCTTGAAGATGAAACTCTGAAGGGATGAGACTCTCTCATTGAGAATGTGGCATAATCCTTGAACCAATGGCCATGATGTAGTGCTTTGTTTCCAATAGATGGAATACATGCGTCTGCGGAAGAAGGATTGAAGTAGCAGTGGTCCCCTTCACCATCACTCCCAGTGGCCAATTGAAGAATTTGTGCTTCCTGTCCCTTCTAGACTCTCTAAGTCTAGAGTGGGTCACTTCCACAAGGAGATGCACTAAGAGTATCACTAGTCTTAAAGCTATAACTGCTGCCTCGTGAATTTGGACTGCTTGCGTCAGCTGATCAGCAGGAGCAGAAGGTAGTTACCATACTGGCAAAGGTAATTAACCATGATCATTATGATGGCTGCTGTTCCATGAGGACAAGAAAAAATGTACTTGGCAGTCAGGAGATCCTCTGGTATTTCTCAGTGCTCCTCTACCAAGTTTTAACTTAAAATGGACCAATAAAATGACACAATCTGATAAATGAGTGGTAACCAGGGCTCAAAATCCTCAGGGGTCAGAGTCTCCACCAGGCAACCACATAGACGAGTAGAAATACTAGTTAAGGATGAAGGAGTCTTGATTGGGCAGCAGAAGAGATAGATGATGAGGACCAATTACAGCCTTAGACCAACTTCAGCCATGTGTGCTGCCATTAACTGCACTAAGGCTTCTGTTATAAATTTTCCCAGAAATTGTGACCAACCATTGGCCTGCATGGAACGAACTAAACATGAGAAGTAAGTAAATATGAGAAGTACAATGAGTGATCTTAGTGGAGACTAATGGTGCCCATTTAGATCTCCCTTACTAGGACAGTGTATCCCAGCTGCCTTGACAGTCAGCTTTTACTGGTTCACTGCTTTCCCCTCTTTCAAAGATTCCCTGTGTCCAAATAGGATAGGTTATACTCACTGCAGGGGGCAACCTACAGTCTAGGATTGGCTGACCGAGATGTTTAAGGCCTTCCTTCCTCCTCAAGCTGAGACCAATTTCTGGGCCTATTCATGCTCCAGAACTTCTCATAGAATCAGACTGAAACTGACCCTCAGTTCTGATCTCATCCTGATTAGTTACAACTCCCGGCCTATTCTGCTTACTTCCGTCCCTTTCTCTTGAGATGCATAAAGAATTCCTTCAACAAAGCATGTGCATCTATCTAAATCCTTGTCCCAGGCTCTGCTTCCAGGGAAGCCAATCTATGACACTTTGTGACCATGAGCTATTCAATTATAAGCACAAAATTTCAGCTTTCTCAATTGAAATCCATTAAAGATATATGTTTCTGCCATTGCACTCTAGATATAAGGTCCTACAAAATCTATCCCTCTATAATTCTTAAAATCCTGCCTTCAATTAGCAGAGTAGTTTAACGATACAGTAATGGTGCATTTTATATATTTTGTTGTATCACACAGTACAATTTTCAAATTCTGGGAGGAGAGATTTTTTTTTGGCCCGGATATAAAATATATATTCTGGCCCCTTTCTAGCTCTGTTTCTTACCATTGGTTAAGGCAGTTAGAGGGCCAAAGGTTCTTGTACATCCCACCTTACGTCACCTCTGTAGACTATATTCTAGGCTCCCAGGACATTGGACTTCTTACCACAACACTGAGCTCATGTCTAGGGCTGGTGTTGGCTTTGTATTGAGCTCTTTTGTCCTGAGGGAGAGACATGCTACTGGTGTGTTCCTGAGAGAACGCACTAGGCCTGAGAGAAAGTCATGCAGCTGCTGTTTTGAAAAGTGCTAGAATGTGTAGGTGGTGATGTCCACAAAGGTGAGAGTAAGACCCCTTGTGTGGTACAGAGCTAGAGGCTCTTAGGCTCAGGGTGCTGGCCCTCCCCATATCATCATGTTCCAGGACAGAATTCTTAAAAGTGAGGATTGGAAACTCATATCCAACCTTTCAAGTGACTATAAAGATATATTTTCAAGGTAGGAGAGTTGAACATTATTTATTTAACAATTTTTAGCTTGTTTATATATTTTTGATTACTTAATCAAATATATGTGAATCTTAATTTATACTCTTGCAAGCGCTGGGTTGGAATTAGTGTTCATTCACTAGTTTAGATCTTAATTTCTATAGTTGAATCCAGGTAACGTCTTTGTATGAGGGACAGTATCACAATACGTCCAACCACTCCCATGCCCAATTTTTCCTCTTTGTTCATCTTCTTCATCTAAACCTTTTTTTTAAAAAAGAAGAATTTACGTGCCTGAATTGCAAAATGCACATTAACTAATCTTTCCTACAGACATATTTCATTTTGTTCTATACTATCCCTGTTACTAACCTCATTATGTCTATTCTTCATATTTCTCTGTTTTGATATAGTTTGTAACACCTTTCTATTTTGTATCATATGACAGCCTTATTAATATTCCATTTACTTGCTCTTCTAAAATTCTTAATTAAAATGCTAAACAAGATATTAAATTGGATGGAGGCAGAGTGACCTCTGTGACAGACCATAAGACAACTTCCTCAATAGAATGTATTGCTATTTATCATGTTTCTTGATATATTACTTCAGATAGTTTTCTGTGACTGTGAAATTAATTTAATATTTTCTGAGCGTTTTGTTTGAAAACTTCACTTATGACTCTCAAGGTCATTATTACAAACTGTAAGAAATAGAATTCTTCCATTTTATAAAAATCATCAACTAAAATATTGTATGATGAATACTTGTCTTAATCAGGATCCAATTTAAGAAATGCTTTGTTTCTCAAAACACCATCATAAACCATAATTAATATAGAAAATAGACTCTTGGTTTATATTATGAAAGTAGATTATTATAGAAAAGTATGGATGCCTTGTAGGAGTTGGCTCAACGTATGTCCATAATGGTCATTCTTTCTTTCTAAGCTTATTTCATCGGGATACTGAGGTTTCTGCTTGACAAGTAGAGAGTGACTTAACATTTTTAAAATGGCTGAATAAAACTTTTTCACTAACTCAGAAGAAATTTGGAAGATTCTGACAAGCTTTTAATATAATGTGGAAGTCTTCATTCCAAAACAGTGAAAAAATGAGAATGGTTTTACATATTCTTGTAAGAATTGATTTGAACTACTCACTCCACTGAATAAACATATTTTGAAGGCATATCATCCTCTGTTTTAAAATACCTCAGTTAGGTGTTCTCGATTTCTACTAAAACTGCATCAGGAGTGGTTAGGGATGCCATATTTTATGGCTGTTACAGTTTTTCTTTAAATATAATTTGGTGCCATGGGGTACCTACTAACCATTTTTTACCCTTTCCAGTATATATTGCTCTTTTAATATTCCTAAAATATACCGGCTAAAAATCCTAACATGTACAAAATCCATTTAAAGAGACAGGGATGAGAATAAAACTGTTTTAAGACACCCCATAAGAATCAACCTCTGGAAACATTTATTCAAAAATGTTTAATTCAATATTTGCAACTTAGAACCATATAATCAAAATGAATGTAGCCAAATCAATTTTTAAGTAAACCATAAAACCCATAGAATTGGACTAATTATAAACTATAGAACAAATATTTTAGATCAAAAATATTGGAAAATATGAATACACATCTTTCCAAAAGCATACGCCTAACATGGAATGCCATTAATACATTCCCCAGTTTGTAATATGTCATTTACTCAACATATGTTTATTGAAAATCTATGATACGTAAGGTTTTTTAAAACAAGTAATGGACAGATAATGAATGATAAGAACAATGTTCCTATCCTAAGAAGGACTGAGATGGACAAAGGCTTGTAAACTAATGAATATTATGAGAATTTCAGAGATTGAGAGTGTTGGAAATACAAAGCATAATTGGATAGGACGTGATTGAGAGAGAGAGGGAGCTTGCTTATTTAAGGGAATTAGGGAAACAGATAACAGACACTTCATCAAGATTTTCACAAACTTTTGGAATTTAATGAGTTGTAAGCGTAAGTCTTAAAACGAATGGATCCACTAGTTTACGAGGAATTTCAAATGGGGCCCCCAGAACAGAACAGCCTCTAGAACTCTACTATGATTCATGCTGAAAATAATTCAGTAATGGCAGAGAGCAAAACAACTCACTTGAGTTGTTTTACAAATTTAAATTGTGGAAGGTTATTTTACACGATGAAAAGTAGGTATTATAATAATGACAATAATGATAATTACACCTATGTTGAAGCGTAGGTTAAGAAACTGTCTTCTCTATGTCCATCATTATATGCAAGGCAATATTATATATATATTTATAATATTTATCTATCTGTGTTTAACTATTATAAATATAAATAATATTTCAATCTCATCTTACCTCTATTGTGTCCTCATTCAATGAATAGTATAAATAAAAATGAGTGAAAATAAATAAATTGAAAGTAGATATCACAACAAAAAAAGGAGAAATTCAGTAACAATGTAAGATATAGTCTAAAATTATTACCCCTCAGCCTTCTCTTTTTAAATTGTTTTTGATTTTTCTATCTTTTGACAGAAAAAGAAGAAATTACATAATAATGATTTGAAATTTTGTGTGTCAAAAGTGGAGCATAAGAAAAGCTAGATATCTACATTTCAGGCTTATTGGGTCCAAAATACTTTGCCAACCCCATTAAATTTCTTAAATCAGGTGCCTAATTAAAGTCACAGACATTCTGTCCAGGGCTCAGAGGCTGCCAGTTCTCTCTCCAAATAGATGAGTCACTTGCTGAATTATAGATTTGTGTTGTGGAAAATTATTATGTTAGTGGTAGTTGTATATTTCTTGACTATGTCTAAATGGAAAAGCTGAAGGCTATTACACATATGAAAGTATACTGAAAGAAACTGTAGAGCTTGACCATTTCCTTTTAAAACAAGTATTTACTTCATCTCCTTATCGTGGGACTATAACACCCATAGACTGTATCTGTCACCCAAATGTCAATTTAACCTTCAGGCTTCACAAATTTCATCTAGCGTGTACAGGATGGTGGCGGGTCTAAACGCCTGCTCTAGATCTTTAGTTATAATCAGTCTGCCGTTAGAAAAAAAGAAGTTAATATTACAGTGTTTATATTCCGGACGCTTAGGGTATAAACAAATTTTATTTCTTAGATGAGTCACTTAAAAAAGGAGCTTGTTCAGGGAATACTGCTTTCGAGTCCATGAAAGAGAAAAAAACTGCGTGGAATGGAATCAGCGTATGGAAAGATCAAAATGAAAGTTCATGCTAAATGATGCCTCTTTTCCTTCAAGTAAATGTCAGCTATCAGTTTCAGAACACTGCCGTCCTGATTTCTTAAGAATAGAGCCATGGATCCAGTGGGTAATATGATGACTATAAAGATTATAAAACTTTGGGAATTAATAAAATTCTTCATTGCAGAAAAGAGGGCGATTACTTTTCACACAGGACAGAGGGGTCATTTTCAGAGGCTGCCTTTGCAAATGTAGCCCTTTAAGTGGCATTTCACTGTGTAATATTAAAAAGCAATTTTTATGGGCCAGTTTTCTTTAGCTGAAGTCAAGTGGAATGTAGAAATAATTCTACAGGAAAATCAGGGAAGAAATACTCTTTTGCCTCTTTACTTTTGTGACAGCCACCCAAAGAGTTTTATTGATGTAAAATCCTGGGAGCAATTTGATGGGCCCTAATCAGGGAAGTACAGCTGAAACAAGTGAACAATAAGAAGGCTACTAAGCTACACTTTAGTCCCAACACACATGCCAGGTGTCCGGGAGGTAATCGGTAGCAGAAACCACTAGTGTCAGATAGTAAGTTGTACAGGGACCAGGTGTACAGAAAACCACCCTGACGTGTTCAAATTTAATTCCTGATGCTTCCAGAAATAATGTTACATCATTTACAATCCTCGTGGACTCACTGGTATTTTAGTTGATTTTAATCTACTAAAAAAGTTAAGTTTTACGCATTTTAATTGTTGGATAATCATTCTTTTTACCTTATTACTTGAAGCAAATAACAGCAAAACAAAGCATACTTGAAGATTGAAGTGTACTTCATAATTACAGATGATCACAGAAAACATAGAAACTTTGTAAGGAAAATTCCCAGAGTAATTATTTTCATTCGAAGACAATTATGCCTCTGCGGAAATACAGTTTTAAAAAATCTAAAAATACCATTATTTTATGTTTCAGCTTAATTTAATATAATATTTAATATAAAATATAATTTCAAAAGAGGATGGGATATTTTATTACAGTTAAGGAACATGATCCTACATGGACCCAAATGTACACTCCAGTTGCTAGCTAATACTGTCAACTAAGATACTGATGGATGTTAGAATTAATATCCCAACTGCAAACGATTTGAACGGTCATCCATTAGCCCACTTCAAAATTCAGAGGTATGACTATTTAAAGATAGGTTAATTCAGAGGCATAAAAAATGCCGTCCAGGGGCCGGCCTGGCGGTACAGCAACATTCGCACGTTCCACTTCAGCGGCCCAGGGTTCACCAGTTCAGATCCCGAGTGCCGACATAGCACCACTTGGCATGCTATGCTGTGGCAGGTGTCTCATATGTAAAGTAGAGGAAGATGGGCATGGATGTTAAATCAGGGCCAGTCTTCCTCAGCAAAAGGAGGAGGATTGGTGGGAGTCATTAGCTCAGGGCTAATCTTCCTCAAAAAAAAAAAGTGCTATCCATTACTCAGGATCTTTTCATCCTCTGCTCTGCCTTCCTCAGCAGTTTGGCTATTGTTGCAAGGTGGAATAATTTCCCCAGATGTCTTCCTGCAGATTCCACTTCGTCTCCTTTGGCCAGAATGCCCATTCCTAAATGAGTCATTAGCACTGGGAAAGGAGTGACCATGGCTATTTTAATCTAATGAAAATTAATTCCCAACCCTGGGGAGGATGGAGGGAAAGGTATGGACAAGTGGCAGAATCTCTCTAGAAGAAAGGAGACAAATATTAAGTGGGTAACCAAGTGTATTTTCCATACCAAGACTGGATACAGTTTCCTTTTTAGGATAAACTTTATGAATCAATAAAGTGATTTGACCCCTCCTAGAAACCCAAAGGAAGGAAAATAGAATTATTCACAATGAGGAATTATATATATTTTCCTCTGAAGAGATAGCCCAGCATTGATTTTTTTAAAGCTAGTTGGTCCCAGAAAGTAGGGCATGATTTGGAGATATTTTTAATAATATTCTGTCTGTTATGAATTTGATATAAACAGTACTAAAATATACTGGAGTGATGTGAGCAGTGCTGACGTGCCTCCTACTTTTTCCTTTAAATCATGACTATTATATTTTAACCTTTGATTTCAGTCCTTTAAGAGAAAGACTTTATATTTACATAGCATATTCAATTTAGGGAACAAGAAGCGGTGCATACATTGATTTACTAAATATAGCCCATGTTCTGTACTTAATTATTCACCATTATATTCCTCTTTAGAGTCTTAGGACAAAAATATAACTTCTCCCAATACTGAAATAAATTCAGCCATGTCTGCTGGGCTATTTGGAAGCTATTCAATCATATGAATTAACACTCAGTAACAGTTTAGAATTGCTCAGAACATTTTAACTGTAGAAGCACATGAAAAGTCTCCTGCTGATGTCTAACTGGGGAAAAAGTAAGAGAGGAGAGGAAAGAGGAAGAGGGGAGGAGACGAGAGGGGAGGGAAGGAGAGGGAAGAGGAGGGCAGGAGAAGAAAATAAAGCAAGAAATATCGAAGAAAAGTGAGTAAGAAATAGTTTATTAGAAAAAATTAGTGAAGGGGCTCGCCCAGTGGCACAGCAGTTAAGTTCATACGTTCTGCTTCGGCAGCCTGGGGTCCGGTGGTTCGGACCCCAGGTGCGGACATGGCACCACCTGGCAAGCCAAGTTGTGGCAGGCGTCCCACATATAAAGTAGAGGAAGATGGGCACAGATGTTAGCTCAGGGCCGGTCTTCCTCAGCAAAAGGAGGAGGATCGGCAGCAGATGTTAGCTCAGGGCTAATCTCCCTCAAAAGAAAAAAAAAAAATCGGTGAAGTTAAATTAACTGCTTTATTTAGGAAAAAATCAAGTATGCCATTTTTCTTGTGACATTAAGCTAATCGTAGAGCTCCAAAATGTATATTTGAGAAGAATTGTCTGTTTCAGAATGAGAAACACATGCCGTTGTAATACCACAATCCTCATCTTTATTCAAGTAATTTCCCATACTTTTTATGACAGCAATAAATTCTAAGTACACTGCATTCTCTGAGATTAAAATGAAATTCAATAGTGTTTGAATCAATCAGAAGCAAAATCAAATATTACTTCTATATTTAACCACAGAGATGTGATTTTAAGAAGAGGCAGGGCGATGTAGCTGAAAGGACTCCGACGTTCCCAGTAGGTAGAATCTGATTTGAATCTACTTGCTATGTCAAAAAAAAATTTAGAAAAACTTTTTCTTTGTTCAACAAATTTAAATTTCATTCATTTATCTGAAGAATAACAATAATAAAAAATATTTGTTAAATCATCTAGAAATAAATTAATGTGTACATGTATGTGTATACTATCTATATGTATTGTATGTGTATGTATGGCTGAATTTGTGTGTATTTCCTGTATAGACGGGGGTTCAGACATGCAAATAAAAATAAAAATTTAATTCAGAATATGTTATTTTAAAATCTAAATTGGCTGTGATTTATATTAATCAGTGTTTTACCAGTTCAGCCTATTTTCAATTGTCAATCATACTTAATAATTTTATAAAGCTTTTTACACAATAGGAAAAATGAATTCAGAATTTATTTTAAGCTTAACTAATATTATCTGAAATTTGCTACTTACAAAACAATTGACACTCAGGAAGAATAAACTGGAAAACAAGTGGTTTAAAAGGATAAATTATTATACATAGTTCCAGTTTATGTGGACATAAAAACATCAATTATTTTTAACCAAGTTCGTTTCTAACATGGTTAAGAATACATTTAGGGAAATCTAAGAAGCTTGATGTGTATTGATTTGATATTCCTTTGCATTCAGTTATAGTATGTATTTGAAAATAATAAGATCAAAGCCATGCTAGATGTTTGCCGTGTTCCTGAGAATTTGTAAGTAATATTTCTGGATTTAGATAGAATTAGAACTGATTGAATACTAAGTATAAATAAATCTGCCTTTGAAAAGCTTTTGTGCATGTGTGTTTGGGGGGGGGGGGGAAGATTGGTCCTGAGCTACCATCTGTTGCCAATCTACATCTTTTTGCTTGAAGAAGATTGTCTCTGAGCTAACATCTGTGCCAATCTTCCTCTATTTTATGTGGGATGCTGCAGTATAGCTTGACGAATGGTGCTAGGTCTGCGCCAGGGATCCGAACCTGCAAACCCCGGGCCATCAAAGCAGAGCACAGGAACTGAAAGACTACACCACTGGGCCAGCCTCTGAAAGCTTTTTTTAATTGTTAGTTGAAACCCAGAGAACTGGTCTCATAATAATTGTAATTTATCCAGGCAGCATGTACAATATGGGCATAAATTCTTTATTGATGATCTTAACTCTGATCTGAAATTCAGACAATTTAAGTGGAAAACAAACATTGACAATGTTCTTTCATTAAGATGATGGACACCACTAGAGAAGGGGGGAGGGGGGAGGGCAAAAGGGGTGACTAGTCACATGTGAGGGGATGCACTATAATTAGTGTTCGGGTGGTGAACATGATGTGATGTAATATACACAGAATTCAAAAGATGATGTACATCCGAAAAAAATAAAAGTTAAAAAAAAAGATGATGGATATAATGATCATAATGAAAGATAATGAGCTATATCAAGCAGCTTCTTGTTGCCTGGATATTCTACTATATGCAAAGGTCCACCTCTGAATTACATGCTTAGGCATCTGGTTTAAGCTTACTATTTGTAACTATGGTAAATATATGCATAAGCTCTGAATTTATTTTTATAATGTAGGCCAATTTGAAGCATCTGAGTCCTTTAGAGCATGATTTTCATGTTGAATTTAATAGGTGAAAAAGCCAACACTGTCCTAGAACATTTTTGAAGAATATGGTTAGGTACTCATTTTAATTTCAGAGAACTCAAAATAACTGCTTGTTTTATCTGTATATAACTTTTTGCCCCTTGAACTGCTGTGGACCTCACAGAAACGAAGCTGAATAGCCCAGGTAAGGGATACATAGCATTGATACCTGTTCTCCTGGGAAATCTTTCTGAGTTCTGTACATCATAAACCCAGACAGGGCTTCCCATTCTTTTTTTCTTTTTCTTCCTTCCTTCCTTCCTTTCTTTCCTTCTTTCTTTCTCTTTCTTTCTTTCTTTCTTTCTTTTCTTTCTTTCTTTCTTTCTTTCTCTCTTTCTTTCTTTCTCTCTTTCTCTCTCTCTCTCTTCACCCTCCCTCCTTCCTCACTTCCTCCCTTTCTTCCTTCCTTCCTTCCTTTCTTTTCTTTCTTTTCTTTCCTTCTATCTTTCTGTCTCTCCTTCCTTCCTTCTTCTTTCTCTTTTTCTTCCTTGCCTTCCTTTCCTTCCTGCTTTCTTTCCCTCCCTCCATGCCCTCTCTCTCCCCCGGCTTTCTCTCCCTCTCATATTCATGCAACACATATTTGTTGAAAACTCTTAACTGCTCAACATAAATACTATGGCTGAAAGATGGTAGACTACTCAGGATACCATGAGGCCACCACCAAGGGCTCTAACTATTTGGCCAGTTGTAGAAATCTATTTTCAAAATGTCACGTTGTTCGTAGACAGCAATAGGTCTGTTTGACAAGCACTGCATGCTTAATGAATTATTTTATTGGCTTCTATTGGTTCTAATAGAGTTTAGTTAGAATCAACAACAATTCTCAATCACTACATTACATCAGCTTTGCATTCTGATCAGTTCTGAAATATGGTATCTTTTGAAAATCCTGTTTTGGATTCATACTGATAATCCAATCTTTTTCTCATATTATATCTTATGGCTTTCATTTCATGCTAAATAGAGGACATCCTGAAACTTCCTAAGGTAATTCTAAACTTGCCCAGATGAATATTTTTTAATCTCTAAAACCTGAAATCCAAAATTTGGACCACAGACAACCCTGGAGTAGATTTGAATTCTTGACCAACGCATTTATGTATACTAACAAGCCCGTATACTTGAATAATACACTCTGAAGTTTTGAATTAAAATCTTATTTACCAACACAGAGACAAATTCTAGCCTCATTTAGCTATTGGTGTAATAAGCATGCAATTCCAAATCTTATAACCAGGGAATACTGAGAAGACTGTTTTGGCCCTGTTCCACATTTAAATGACAGTGTAATAAACTCACTTTGTTTACACTGATATTATACCTTTGAAGAACATGAATGACTTCATATAATCAATAAGTATACCATATGTTTAGTGAAAAGTAGTTTTTGTGAGATTCAGTCATTCAGTCATTCAATATATACGTAGTTAATGCCATACGTGTCAGATGGTCAAATAGATGGTACAACAGTGAGATGCATAGTAATTATTATAGTATTTATTCCTTGGTTTCATAGAGTGAGATAACTTCTCAAATAAGTTCTCGAAAATGGTGTATACCCAGAAGTGGAGCACAGATTTTTCAAATAACAGCCAGTAGCACACGTATGTCCCGTTACAGAAACACTGTTTCTTTAATGAAGATTGAACAACATTGCTACATATTAGCACTTTTCTAAATGTCCACAACTTACGTAGAGAAGTATTTCATTGTCTCTGTAATATAACTCTTTTTTAAATGCCAATCTTAAAATACAGTTGTAGGAAACTATAATCATATGTTGTCATTCACTGTAACTATTATCTTATAAATCTATATTTTATTATACTGTAACAACAGGGCATGATATTGGCAAAATGATGTGTTAATACAATATTAGAATTGAAAACTATTCTTTCAAAAACTCTGGTGGACGTTGAATAAAAACAAAAAAGTAATAATTACTAAAAAATGAAGAGGGCAGGAGGCAACTTTTGAAGGTGAAGATTTATGGTATTAATCTGTACCATATGTTTGTGATATAGATTGTGGTGATGGTTTCATGGGTGTATACTTATCTTCAAACTCATCAAGTTCTATACATTATATATATACTACTTTTTGTAATTAATCATATCTCAATAAAGTGGTTAAAAATCTTTTTTTCATTCTACTTCTTATTACTTATGGGCCCTTTTTCCATCTCTTGCATAGTAGAGAGATTAACAGTCTCGTAAGAACTTAACAAAGCTAATTTAGAAATAAGCGATGTGCCATGGAACGATCATAAAGAAATTGAAGAACTACTTAAGAAGATTCCCACAAAGGAAAAACAAGAACCAGGCAAAAATCTTTACAGATTTTGTCAAACTCTTAAGGAAAATGATGCCCATTTTATATAAACTCATATGTCTAACCAGTCATATGGTTTGCTTCTTCTTTTAGAAGAGACTGTTATCATTACGAGAAAAGAACAGTGCAATGAAAAAGAAATTATATAGAACCAGCTAACTTTTGAAGATGAATTTGAAAGTTTTAACCAAAATATTGGCAAAGCAAATCTAGCATTAATATAATTTATGAAGTAATAACCTCCATGATATTGGTAATTTTCTAATTCTTGTGATGAGCTCAGAGTATTTTATTGTATTATATGTTTCCTAACCTGCATTAATGCTACATATATCATTTTATGCTTCAAATTTATATTTGAAAAGTTAATAAAGAAACATTAAAGAATTAATTTTTTCTAACGTCCTGCTCTTAGTAGCACATTTTTAGTGCTTAATATGTACCTGTTTTTTAGTAAAATAACATTCAAAAAAATGAACCAAGAGATCATCAATATGTGTTCTACAGTGTTAGATAATCTAAACTTTTCATATGGTGTGATCAAATCAAAACATAAAAACAAATATTCAAACAACAAAAGCAAGTAAAATACTGCAAATGTGTTAAAACAAAGGCAATTATACCTGCTTTAGACAGGTATTTTTCACATACTAAAAAATTTATAAGGCAAATACATACCACACTAACATCTTCATTAAAGCACAACTTCCAAAATCACTTGCTCACTCCTAGTGACTAGAGGTAATTGAATTCAATTTCTTGGTAAATGTTAAGTGTAAACAGAGTTTACCAGGAATTAAGCTATATATATGTATATGAGAGTATGTTATGAGTATAATATATGACTATGAGTATATTTTAACCATCTATAATGGAAACTACAGTAAAATGTTTACTTTTAACTTTACTTTTTACCTTTACTCCTTTTTAAAAACAGGCTATGCTAGTCAAATGTCAAATATAAAGTGATCTTAAAGTAATTATGTAGTTTATGGATTTTAGAGTAAATTATGTATATGAAGTAGAACTTTCACTAATTACAGCAGTTGCAGAAGCATCTCAAGTGGGGTGTGTGCGAGTGTGTGTGTGTGTCTGTGTTTCCTATGATAGCTTCATTTTATAATCATTCTGTATTCATTACTAATCATTTTATAATGATGTAACAGCTTTTTAACTAAGACATTATGTATATCATTAATGAATGATATGCCAAAGTTTTCTATGTATACTCAGATTATGTCATTTTCATGCTTATTGTTTTAAATCTTTATGCATAAAATTTTTTCCGTTAATATTCTTTTAAATTAGCAGTTCTGAAACTTCTTGTTATCAAGACCTCTTTATATCCTTAAACAGCAAAAATGATCCTGAAGATATGTTTTTTTAACTTGGTATATGTCTGTCATTTTTTATTGTATTGATAAACAAAAGTGAGAAATTTTTTAAATTTATGATTTTAAAAATCGATTTATGAATTAACTTTAATATACCAAAAATAAACCCCTTACACACTGACATAATCAACACATTTTTTCAAACTGTGTTTTCTAAAACAACAACAATAAAATTGCTCAGAGGAATGATACTGCTTTACATTTTTGCCCATATCTTTAAAATCTGGCCTAATAGAAAATACCTTGACTCTTGTATTTGTTTCTGCATTCAGTCTGTTACAAAATGTTTTTTAGTTGAAGGTTACAAAAGAAATCCAGGAAAGGATGAGCAATTAAATAGCTTTTGAGAGCATTATAGATATTCATCTTGATCCAAGTTAAAACTGGGTAAGTGGAATATGGAACCATACCAATGAACTTGTCATACTCTATTATAGTTAAATCAATGTTTATAATGCACTTTAAACGGGTCTATTACCCATGAATAATTTTGTCATTGATTATTTTGGAAAATATTGCTTCGCTAAGTTATACAGACCTTCCAAAAGTTGATATCACATTTGTTAATATTACCATTGATTTCATGCGAAAATTCTTTCAATACTGAGAAGCCATCAGCTCACAGTTTCTGAAATTCTAATTTTTGCCCCAAAACATTCATTTTGCCAATAACAATAATCAGAGATGGATGTTTTCCACAATAAGTAGCTCTCTTCATATTTTCTTTAAAATATTTGCAAGTGCCCAAGTCTAACTTACCATTATTTCTCTTCAAGTTATTCTTTCAGTAAAAATGATCTTCCTTGGGAAAAAAAATATGTGTTTAATTCAGCTCACAACTCAAATAATCACACACGCCCTTTTTCTGGAGACAACCAACAGAAGCCTTTAATGTGACCTTCCAATCATTGCAGCATTATTCACGATGGCCAAAATATTGAAACAACCCAAATGTCCTTCGACAGACAAATGTATAAAGAAAATGTGGTATACAAATACAATGGAATATTCTTCAGTCTTAAAAAAGAAGGAAATTCCATCATTGGCTACAACATGGATGTACTGGAGGCCATTATGCTAAGTGAAATAAGTCAGTCACAGAAGGACAAATACTGCATGATTCCGCTTATACGAGCTATGGTCAAACTTAAGCAGGAAATAGAATGACGGTTGCCAAGGGATGGGGGAGGGGAAATGGAGAATTGTTCAATGAGTGTGAAGTTACAGTTATACTAGATGGATAAGTTCTAGAGATCTGCTGTACAACATAGTGCCCATAGTCAACAAATGGTGGAGTAGCTTGATCATACACTTAAAAATTTAAGAGGGTAAATTTCATGTTAATTATTGTTACCACACACACACACACAACAAAAAGCAAAGAAACACAAGAAAACTTTTGGAAGTGATATATATATTACTTTAATTGTGGCGATGCGCACATACATGGTATACACATATGTCCAAATTCCTCAAGTTATATACGTTAAATATGCACAATTTTTTGTACATCAATTATACCTCAATAAAGCTATTTTAAAAAAGCAAACTGGAAAGATGCGTACTAAGGATCAAGATGTAAACTAAACATTGTAAGATATTTCAGGGGCATTTTCATTCGTCTTTTGAAAAGATATAACATTTGGCTTTTAAGGAGAAAATCATGTCTGTGCTTAACAAAGAGAACTCTGATATGTTGATTTTTATCTTTTTCCAGCAACTTTATACATAGATGGTACAATTGTGAGTTGAGAAAGCAAGTTATTTAATCTCCCTTTTTACGCCAAATATCTGTTCTTAACTATAAGAAAATATATTCTAAGAAAAACTGTCAAAAAAAAAACAGCCTCAGATATATAAAAGTTCCTCAAAATTTTTAAAAATATTGCAAAACAGGAAAACTATCTAATTTTTGTGTTTCTGCATAGGCACACAGAAAACTTTGGAATTTCTAAATAATGACTTATTGGACAATAATAAGATTACCGAGATCATGGTAGGTATAATTGAAAATAGCTAGTAAGAGTACAGTAAGAACGCAGAAAGAAAATTGAGCTAATCTCTGGAAATTGTATATCTCTATCTGTTTATCTAGCCATCCACCGACTACCTCAGAATATTCTAAGCAATATAAGAATACACATAAGAATATAAAATACATGATACTACACACATTCTATAAGTCATAAGAGCAATTACTCCATCAAAAGTCATGTAGCTTTTAGATAACACCACACTGCACTTAATGACAGAATAGGGTGAAAACAAAACATAATGTTTTAATGTTATTATGGAAATACATTTCACCTTAGATGTCTCTGAAAGGATTCTGCATCAGACTTTGAAAACCACTAGCTTATGGAATGATTTCCATTCCCAGAACCTCTATATTTATTTTATTTCCCAGGAAATTGTTCACTGTGAGGCTTCTTTTTCCCTTGTACAGTATGTATATATGTGTGTGCACTGAGTATAAGGAGGGAAAAACTATAAATATATTGAACACTCTCCTATTAAGGAAATCTGCAAGCATAACATATTTTCTAACACAGGTACAAAATCATCGGGTGTCTTTTTTTTATTTTTACAGATAATTAGTAGAATATTGCAAATATGATTAATTTCTCCAATATTTTCAATTCACTTTTCAAATTACTTTAAATATTTACTGTTTTTTCTGAAATAAAGTGTAAATTGTAAGTTCCATTCATTGTAGAAAAATTGAAAACCAAAGAAGAGTATAAAGAAGAACACTAAAATTATCTGAAGACTCAGCATACACAAATAATGAATCACATTGTTTTATGAATTGCTTCACATTACAATAATATATTATTTATTATTTAAATGACATGCAAGAATAATATCTACTTGAAAGTACTGTTATACGCTAGGTGTGTGTGCTTCTAGGTCTGTATGTTTATGAGCGTGTGCGTATATTCTCTTATATTTGTATTTAACAAAATGCTCTACAAGTAGATTTTTCTATTATTTTCATCACCCTAACAGGTTTATTTTCTGTTCCAGTACAACATCGTTTTACTTTTTATAAAGAAATGCATTTAAATATAAGGCATTACAACTAGTCTGCTCTTTTCAAATATGTTTGGTTTCTACTATCTATTTGTGCTTGTATCAAAATTTAGGAATAACTTTATGTAGTCGAAAAATAGATTTATGGTGATAGAGTATATTTCAATGGAAATTTTATTCTTAATAATTGTAGTATTCATTTAGGCAAGTATTTAACCACTTTCCTATTATATTTTGTGTTATTATATTTTGATCATTATTTTATATTTTTAATGCAATTAACTTCTAGGAAAGACCTATTATTTGGGTTATTTTAGTGGATGGAATGTTCATTTCTTTTTAGTTTCTAACTTGTTCTAAACATATATGATTTCTGTCTTATATTGGTGATACGTAAAAGAGGTATTGACTTTTATAATTGTATGTTGTAACAGAGTAGGTCCCTGACCTTTTATGATACTGTGTATGTCCTAATGATATGGTAGCTTCTCTATTGTTTCCAAGTAGACAGTCCTCTCTTAAATAGAGCAGCTAGCCAGTATTTATCAGTCTTACTCATTGTCCTTCTATTTCTTCTGTGACATCATTAAATAATTGCAGTGGGCATTCTCTTTTTATTTTCAACTTTCAGTAGACTGCTGCCTAGTGATTTAGCATAAAGTATGTTACTGTTTAATAGACAGCTTCCATCCTCACGTTCAGGATTCTCTTTTATATCAAATTATGATATTTTCTTTTATTCTAAAATAGTCCATTCCTTTATGTTTGAATATCTTTTCAGAAGCTCCTTGATGGTATGTATCATATGATTAATTTCAAGATAACGTGAGATCAGTCACAGCCCTGTATTTCCCAATGGATGCCATGTGCAGCCTGAACCTAGCACAGATTTAACTTCTAGTATTACAGTGGGAGCCTTTATTAAATTACAATTGTTGGGCAGGTTTACATGCAACCAATTAAGTTTGTGCTTTTTAGCATATATTCTCTGGTCCAGACATGCACTATTAAGATGGAGGATTCGCTGCAAGCACTGCCTCATTTTCTAATTCTCTAAATTGAGAAAATACATGAAAAAATACAACCCATTCATACACCGCTCTTAGAAATCTTCCTCTTTGTGCTGTTACCTCTTAATTGAATTAGGTCTATAAATCTCACCGTCCCCTCGCTCCGCTTTGCATTCTTTTCCTTGGAAATTGCTATTTCTGAATAGGTTAATTTAAAATGACTTCAGTCACCATTCATTGGTTATTATTATTCAGTAGTTTTCAAGGAAGAAATAGCATCTGAGTGGTTGAATAATCAACTTGCATTGCAAAAAGATGGCCACACAAATTTTTGGTCAGTATAATCTTGATCCTGTAGATTAGAGGACTGAATATGAGGTATAAATCATGACTTTTTCCCTTATTTCACTTCAATTCTATGTGCTGAAATTTGTATGCCATAAAATGAAACATGGATAGTTTAAGTTTTTTCCTCTAGTCAGCTTTGTAGTGGATTGTTTGCAAAAATGACTTCAATTATCCCACTCTCTGTAATCATGTCCCTTGCAATTTGATTTTTCAATGCTTTCCATCCAGAAAAGGAGTCTCTCCCACTCTTTGAATTTAATTGGGCTTATGATTTATTTTAGTTAATACAATATAAAGTGGCAGGTTTCTAGTTCCAAGCCATAGATTTCAAAGATCTAAGAGCTTCAACTCTCCGTTTTGGGTCCTGTCCACTGCCATGGGAAAAATGTAGGAGAAAAGCTCTGTTTTCCAAGCATATCCATTCTACATCAGCAGTCAGCAGAACTGCCTACAGGTAACTGCAAACAAATGAGAGAGCAGAGCTAAAACCAGGAAAAGCCGTTCAATTTATCATTGTGATAATGAGGCTGACTCCATTTTTCTGATATTTGACTGCTGACAACTTTTAAGCCTCAACTCTCCCTCTTTCCCTTCTGCCTCAAATCTGGGAAAGCTGATAAGAATGTCTTTGTACTCCCTCCCTCCTGTGGTGCTGGTGGAACGTCAAACCAAATAAGCCCCTGAGAACCACACCCTGGCCCCCTCCCTAACCACTACAAAAACCCCAGACCAAGCTTTTTTCCATGCCGTCTCAAGCTGTTTTTAGACCAGCTCAGAAGACTTCCCTGCCCTGCTATTACCAGAAAACCTCATTATATAAATAATAAACTTTCTTATGTTCTCTTTTTCTATGTGGAATCATCTGTCCTGATGTCTGAAATAATGTTGAGGTGAGAGGGGCTGGTCCATTCTGTTTCTGGAGAGTGTCTAAAACAGCCATGGACTTATGAGTCATATAAAAGTTTTTTCTAAGCCATTGAAGTATACAGGGGTCATTGTGATTTATATTCAAGAAAGATTCTATTTAGAAGCACATAGGATGTTTTTGTGTTTGTCTTCAGGGTTGTGGTATATTTCTGTATATGAGCACAGAATATCTTTTTCAGTGTCTTATAAGCATTTTTAAACGACAAGGAGGGACACTTCATGAATAGCTATCAGTCAGATGTCACTTTTAGTGAGAAACCAAAAATGCAAAAGTGAGGAGCTCTATTAGTTATCTATTGCTGCAATAGATATTTATTACCACAAAATTAGCAGTTTGAAATACGTACATTTGTTATCTCACAGGTTTTTTGATGAAATAGGAGCCGGGCCCTTCACTTGGGAGTCTAGATCCTTTGCTTAGGATCTCACAAGTCTTCAAATCAACATATAGGATAGAGCTGAGGTCTCATCTGGGGCCAATTTCAAGCTCACTCAGCTTATTAGCAGAATTCAGTTCTCTGCAATTCTAGGATTGAAGACTTCATTATCTTGCTGTCTGATAGCCAAAGGCTTTCCTCAGTGACTAGAAGCCTTTCACAGTTACTTGCCAAGTGAGGTTCCTGAAATGGCTATTGGCTTTTTCAAACTCAGCAAAAGAGAGAGATACTCCTTCAGGAGGGATATTCCAATTTTATGTAATACAATCACTCAATAAAACATATATAATCACGTAAATCCTGTCAATTTCATCATTTTCTATTGATTAGAATTAAGTCACACATCCTACCCACATTCAAGGAGAAGAGATCACATAAGGGCATGAATATCAGGAAATGGGGATCCTGAAGGTGACCTTGAGAGTCTGGTTGCAAAAGAACTACCTTTGTGCAAACCCACTTGTTCACTTAAGCCATAATCTAATATATTATTTCTGGCACAAAGGAAATTATTGAAGTTTGATTAGATAATAGTTCTCTCAAATTATGTAATGGCTGGAATTGTTTATTTTCCTTTTTGTTTGTTTGATTATAGTACTATGGAAACTTAGATTAGGTTTAAAGTTTGGGTTAAGAGGATATTCACCTCGTTTCAATTTCAGCTTTGAAATGTGACTGACCTCTTAACCAGAGAAAATTATTTAATAATTCTAAATGTCTGTTTCTCCAGCTGAAAAATAGTGCTAAGAAGGATGCCCACTTCATAGCATTTATGAGGTTGTCTTAGCTTTGTTCTTAAGACAAAGTAAATACAGTCGTGTGTCACTAAGGACGTTTTGGTCAATAACAGACCACATATATGACAGCGATCCCATAAGATTAGTACCATATAACTTAGGTGTGTAGTGGGCTATACCATCTATGTTTGTATAACTACACTCTATGATGTTCACACAATGATAAAATTGCCTAATGACATATTTTTCAGAACATATCCTCATCATTAAGCAACACAAGACTACTCAAAAAACATTTATTACTTTTTTTACATCACTCTTTTGGCATTTAACTCTGTTTTAGCCATGATTTTATAATGCCATATATTCAAGTGTATTTGGGAGCAGCAGTTGTTAGAAATAGTGACACTGGAACAAAACTATAGGCACACAGATAAGATCATGGCCTGTGCTTAGGTATGTACATCAATAAAAAATGTTAAAGTGATACTGAAAAACATCTGCTCAGATCCTCTGCCCATTTTTTATTTGGATTGTTTGGGGGTTTTTTTTGTTTTTTAAAGATTTTATTTTTTTCCTTTTTCTCCCCAAAGCCCCCTGGTACATAGTTGTATATTCTTTGTTGTGGGTCCTTCTGGTTGGGGCATGTGGGACGCTGCCTCAGCGTGGTTTGATGAGCAGTGCCATGTCCGTGCCCAGGATTCGAACCAACGAAACACTGGGCCGCCTGCAGCAGAGCGCGTGAACTTAACCACTCAGCCCCGGGGCCAGCCCCTGGATTGTTTGGTTTTTTTGTTGTTGAGTTGTATGAGTTCTTTACATAATTTTTATATTAATCATTTATTGAATATATGGTTTACAAATATCTTTTCCCAATTGGTAGGCTATATTTTTATTTTGTTGATGGATTCCTTTGCTGTGCAGAAGCTTTTTAGTTTGATATAGTACAATTTGCTTACTTTTTCTTTTGTTTCCCTTACCTGAGGAGACATACACAAAAAGATACTTCTAAGACCGATGTCAAAGAGAATACTGCCCATGTTTGCTTCTAAAAGTTTTACAGTTTCAGGTCTTACATTTAAATCTTTAATCCATTTTCAGTTAATTTTTGTGTATGGTGTAAGATAGTGGTCTACTTTAATCCTTTTGCTGGTGGCTGTCCAGTTTTCCCGGCACAATTCATTGAAGAAACTTTCTTTTTTTCATTGTATGTTCTTGGCTCCTTTATTGAAAATTAGCTGTCCATAAATGTATGAGTTTAT
This sequence comes from Equus quagga, assembly GCF_021613505.1. Taxonomy (NCBI): domain Eukaryota; kingdom Metazoa; phylum Chordata; class Mammalia; order Perissodactyla; family Equidae; genus Equus; species Equus quagga. The sequence continues at coordinate 101,086,183 of NC_060275.1, forward strand.
TTCTGGGATCTCAATGCTGTTCCATTGATCTGTGTGTCTGTTTTTGTCCCAGCACCATGCTGTTTTGATTACCGTATCTTTGTAGCATACTTTGAAAACAGGGAGTGTGATGCCTCCTGCTTTGTTCATTTTTCTCAGGATTACTTTGGCTATTTGGAGTCTTTGGTTGTTACATATATATTTTAGGATTCTTTGTTCTATTTCTGAGAAAAAATGTTGTTGGGACTTTGATAGGGATTGCCTTGAACCTGTAGATTGCTTTAGGAAGTATGGACATTTTAACTATTTTAATTCTTCCAACCCATAAGCATGGACTATCTTTCCATTTCTTTGTGTATCCTTCCACTTCTTTCAAGAATGTTTTATAGTTTCTAGTGTACAGGTCTTTCACTTCCTTGTTTAAATTTATTCCCAAGTATTTTATTCTTTTTGTAATTATACATGGGTTTGTGTTCTTGATTTCTCTTTCTGCTATTTTATTGTTATTGTATAGAAATGCAACTAATTTTTGTATGTTAATTTTGTACCCTGCAATTTTACTGTGTTTTTTGTTACTTCTAATAGTTTCTTGGTGAATTTTTTAGGGTTTTCTATGTAGAAAATCATGCTGTCTGCAAATAGTGACAATTTTACTTCTTCCTTTCCAATTTGGATCACTTTTATTTATTTTTCTTCCCTAATTGCTCTGGCTAGGACTTCCAATACTATACTGAATAAGAGTGGTGACAGTGGGTTTCCTTATCTGCTTCCCATTCTTAGAGGGATAGCTTTCACTTTTTCACAATTGTGTATGATGTTAGCTGTGGGTTTGTCATACGTGGCCTTTATTATATTAAGATACTTTCTTTCTATACCCCTTTTATTCAGAATTTTTATCATAAATGGGTGCTGAATCTTGTTGAGTGCTTTCTCTGCATCTATTGAGATGATCATGTGACTTTCATTCTTCCTTTTGTTAATGTGGTGTATCATGTTGACTGATTTGCAGATGTTGAACCATCCTTGCATCCCTGGAGTAAATCTCACTGGAACATGGTGAATGACCCTTTTAATGTATTGTTGTATTCTATTTCCTAATATTTTGTTGAGGATTTTGCATGTATGTTTATCTGAGATATTGGCCTATAATTTTTTGTGTGTGCTGTCTTTGTTTGATTTTTGTGTGAGGGCAATGTTGGCCATGTAAAATGAGTGAGAAAGTGTTCCTTTGTCTTTGATGTTTTAAGAAAAGTTTGAAAAGGATAGATATTAAATCTTCTTTGAAAGTTTGCTAGAATTCAACAGGGAAGCCATCTGATCCTGGACTTTATGTTTTTTGTCAGGTTTTTGATTACTGTTTTCATATCCTTACTAGTGATCCATCTATTCAGATTCTCTATTCCTTCTTGATTCAGTTTTGGAAAGTTGTATAATTCTAAGAATTTGTCCATTTCTTCTAGGTTATCCATAGTATTCTCTTATAATCCTTTGTATTTCTGTGGTATCCACTGTAATTTCTCCTCTTTTGTTTCCGAATTTTGTCTATTTGAGCCAATTAAAAATTGGGCAGAGGATCTTAATAGATATCTTTCCAAAGAAGATATACACATTGCCAATAGGTACATGAAAAGATGTTCAACATCACTAATTATTAGGTAAATTCAAATAAAAACCACAATGAGATATAACCTTATGCTCGTCATAATGGCTATGATTAAAAAGACAAGAAGCGACATGTGTTGGAGAGGATGTAGAGGAAAGGGAACCCTCATACACTGCTGGTGGGAGTGTAAACTGATCAGCCACTATGAAAAACAGTATGGAGATGTCTCAAAAAATTGAAAATAGAACTAGCATATGATCCAGCTGTTCCACTTCTGGGTATTATCCAAAGCACACAAAAACACTAATTTGAAATGATATATGCATCCCTATGTTCATTGCAGCATTATTCACAATAGCCAAGACTTGAAAAGAACCTAAGTGCCCATCAATGAATGAATGGATAAAGAAGATGTGATATATATACACAATGGAATACTACTCAGCCATAAAAAAGACAAAATCTTGCCATTGGGGACAACATGGATGGCCCTTGAGGGTATTATGCTAAGCAACATAAGTCAAATGGAGAAAGCCAAATACCTTCTGATTTCATCCATATGTAGAAGATTAAAAAACAACAACAAACAAACACTTAGATACAAAGAATAGATTGGTGGTAACTAGAAGGGAAGTAAGGTGTGAGAAGAGTGAAAGGGGTGAAGGGGCATATTTGTACAGTGACAGATGGCAAGGAGACTTTTGGTGGTGAACAGGATGTAGTCTATAAAGAAGTCAAAATATAGTGGTGTACCGTGGAAATTTATATATTGTTATGAACCAAAATACCTCTATTAAAAAAAAATTTAAGTGATACTGAATAAGTTAACTTTATAACACAGTATTCACATTTATTAGTAGAAAGCAAAATAAACTTATTTAGGAAATCTAAATTTTTACATTTGCACTAGTTCTAGGTGAAATGCTTAATTTGGCTCTTTCTCAGTTTTCTTTGAAGAAAATTAGATTAACCTAAGCTCCTTTTGCTAAATAGGAATATCTAGTCTGAAGGCTGGTAATTAATATTCTATAATTTATTTTTATTAATGATCCAGTTTTAATTATTATTCTTAATATAAGCTGTTTGTAATTTTACTTAATGTGCTTATGCTTTCTTATGACTTTTAATTTAAATAAAATAGAACCCCATCATATTTTTTATTCTAACATTGCTTTATGTAAGTACCAATGTTCTGGCATAGTATGGGATGCCTGTAATACAAATTTTAATCTTGTTATATCAATATTTAGAGTGATTCAAATTAGATGACTGAAGCATTTAGCTATAATATTGAAAAATACAATATGTGGAATTCCCTTTTCTGAGTATTGTGAAACGTTTGATAATTTTGTGGTGAAGGGGAAAAATAGAGTCAGTCAGATATTAAGGAATAATAAGACAAAATTTAAAAATTCTCTAAGACTAAAGAAAAAAACATTATGACTGGAGTAAAAGCATTTTTGGGAAATAACTGAAGGAAATATAATCACAAATTACAGAACTAGCAGTAGAAATTGGGGATGGAAAAAATTGAAAGATAAAAGATCTATTTGTTTGTGTGGAATTTGATGAGCACCACTCACCACATCATCATCTCACCATTTGTGCTACATGACGGTTAACTTTCTGTGTTAACTTGGCTAGGCTATAGTACCCAGTGATTTAATCAAACACTAGGTGTTGCTGTGAAGGTATTCTGCAGATGGGGTTAACATCTACGATCAGTTGACTGTAAGTAAATGAGATTACCTTCCATAATGTAGGTGGGACTCATCCAATCAGATGAAAACCTTCAGAGCAAAAACTGAGGGGCACGCCCCTGGCATGGCAGTTAAGTTTGTGTGCTCTACTTTCGTGGCCTGGGGTTCATCAGTTCGGATCCCAGGCATGGACCCAAGCACCACTTGTCAAGCCATTCTGTGGCAGGCGTCCCACACATAAAGTAGAAGACGATGGGCATGGACGTTAGCTCAGAGCCAATCTTCCTCAAAAACAAAAAAAGCAAAAACTGAGGTTTCCCAAAGAAATTGTTACTCAAGACAGTTTCAACTCCTGCCAAGTTCCCAGCCTGATAACCTATTTAACAAATTTTGGACTCAAGACTCCAACATCAACTCCTGCCTGAGTTTTGAGATTGCGGGCCTGACTTAGAGATTTTGTACTTTTAGCCCCAACAATCACACAAGCCAATCCCTTGAATATTTTAGTACATATAAATACCTATATGTGTGTGTACATGTGTGTGTATGTGTGTATAGATCCACATATCTAGATATAGGAATCTATCTAATAATAAGACAAAATTTAAAATGTGTGTATAGACCTAGCTAGATCTACATATACCATATTGGTTCTCTAGAGAACTCTGCCTGATACAGGCATTAATCCTAAACCAACTACTCAGTTTTTTCCAAGAGTCCTGACCTATTCAGAGTCCAAAACCTTTTTCTGTCCAACAACTTTTATTTATTATTAGTACATGTTCTCTTATTTTAAGGTCCTACCCATCTTTATAATTATTGATTTTCATTTTGTTCATAGGGATTGCCGCCCCACTGCAATTTGGCACTGCAGGGAAAACGTAGACTTGGGAGACCCACCCTTGGGTTATGTTCCATGGGAGAACCCTAATGTTGAAACTTCCCAACTCTCTGATCATTCCCCAAATCAGGAGAATATTCTGGTACATCCCTCAAGCCAGTTTCTTTTGATCTACCCCTTATACATTTGATATCATCCTATATGCATCCTTCATAACATTTCTCACAGTCTGTAATTGTGGGAAGTTACGTATTTTTAAAGTGTAATATTTGACTCCACCAACCAGGCAGTAATATCCATGAGCTCAATGTTCTTGTCTGCCTTGTTTATCACTTTATGCCTTGTTCCTGCAGGGTTTGGACATTAAGTTGATCAACATATATTTACTGAAAGATCAACAAGAATGTGTTTCCTTGATAAAGAAATGTGATTTTTCCTTTCCTCTTCAGCAGAGTCTTCCTCAGTTAAAAACACTTTTGTACTGAAATGTTACATTTCCTGTGTGATTGCAAAAAAGGAGGAGGAAGCCGATGTACGAACAAGGTGGTTTGGACTGGCTTAGCCAAGTCTCAGGATGTAGCTGTCGTTTTCTAGCATGATTCTTACTTGACATGGAGCCAGCTCTTGGGAGAAGGTCATCTCCACACCAAAGAGAATAACTCAAGTGGATCAGCAAGGGAATCAGGAGGCGTTTACTCAGTGCTGGCTAGTCATATGCAGACGTGGCTTCAGCTCCATTGGGCTCTCTGAGGCTGACTGGATCTTGGTCAGCAACCTATCCTTGTCTCTATTCTTCATTCTTTTTATCACTATGTAAAACCCTATTTTTTGTGGCTCCTGACCTCATCTAATGTCATGACCCATCTCTTTCTCTTCATATCTCCCAGTCCATATATCCATCATCTTATCTCCAAGTGGGGCTGTAGGGATAGCTGAAGACATTCCATTATTTTCTTTTAAAAAGAATATATGCTATTTTTTTATTCACATGGCATTTTATTTTTGATTTATGTCTCTAGGTAATCAAATTATCAATATTTAAGGCTCTTATCTCTGCATTCTCAGTAAGTCAACTGTAATGCACGTAGAGGCAATGTGGGTAGAACAGCGTTTATATAATGTTCAAACAGCAAAGTGGAAACTAACGTTTCAGCATACAGTCTTATTACAAAGAGATGAATGAATAAACGAATGGATGGATGGATGGGAGAATGAGAAGACGGTAATGAAACCAAGTGTTACACAAATACAGCAATGCTCAAACTATAATTTGATACTGAAAAACAGTAGGCAACGTGGTCACCAAAGTTTGAGTGTTATTCTTTTTTACGTTAATAGTGTTAAAACACTGACTCTGATGGATATTTGTCAAGAGTTTTAGGAAAATCATGGGTTTCCCCACCATTCTGCAATTTATTCAGATTTTGAAACTTATCCATCTATTTCTGTCTACACTTTAAGAAAGACATTTCATTTAATTAAGTATCTTGCTCAAAGTTTTAAAGAAATTAGGGGGCAAATTTGGTTTGAAAACACAGTTCTTGACTGTATTCTGCTATGCTTTCCACTGCTCCAGGCTGTCACATTTACATAAGTCTGAAGTAAAGTTAACTAATCAGAAATAGTGGAAACTGTCAATGCTTTGATTTTGGATCAAAGGCATAAATAGAGATAAGTTCTGAACACAATTTAAAATACTTAATGCTTTTAGTTTTTGAATCATCTCATAATATCTTCTCTACTGATATTTTTAATAGACTAAAATTTATCAAAATAATTCTATTTATATTGCTGACCTATTTTACTGCACTATTTGACCAGATTTGCCAATACCTTTATTTCTTATAGTTGCAATTAAACTTCTTTCATTAGTGAATGTATCAAAGTCTACTTTCTTCAGTTATTAAGTGCATGACTGCACAATTTATTATAACCATTTGATATTTTTATAACAGAAGTGATGAATGAAGCACTTTAATAATTATAGAATTTGTAATGGTTAAACTGCCCAGTATACTTGCTACTATTTTGAAAAGCTATAGGAATAATTTGCATAATTTACACTCATATGATTCACTTCTAAGTGTAATATGATGCACAGCACCAAGCTGATTAACTTTTCCTTGGTTTATTATTCTGAGTGTGGTCAAAGTTTTAGTGAATTAATCTGACCACCATTATATGTAATGGACTGAAGTCACATTAATCTACTAAGTGATATCCCCATCAAAGCTTATGAAGAACTAATTCATCTGAATGGGAACTAGCAAAATTGATTATATTTTCATCACAAGAAAAGAACACCATACATGGTTTTGTAACTTAAAATTAAAGTTCAGCCTATGTAAAAAGAAATATATATAGCTTTCCAAAACACCAGTTAATTTTTTATAGGATGATAGGAGTTGAAGGAATGTGGTAGGTAGCATTTGTTATAGGGAGTACATAATTATATTAACCCAAGTGTAACAAATGTCTAAAATGTACTATTATTAATTTTAATGCATAATAAAATATAAATTACAATTCCATGAAGAGAATTAAAACTGAGGATTATAAAAGATCATTATAGATTCAATTTGGTAATGCTTTCGTATTCATTAATAATCCTCCAAGTGAGAAATCATAAGCACTGGGAGTGTACCCTGAGCCAGAAAAATCATTTAGATGTTCTACGTTGGTTCTTAACTTTCTTTAACACAAGCACACACACACACACACACACACACACACACAATACATACTATATACACATTCACTCTTCACAAAATTTAGCTAACATGAATGGTTTTTTTAAAGAATGTATAAATTAAATATAAAATTATTTCTAATACTCTTACAAGAATCACTGCTTGTAAGATTATGCAGTTTTTTAATTTCAATGGTTATTTAAATAATTTTCAGAACTTTTAAATCTATGGCATATGTTATGGACTGAACATTGTGTTAAAATTCGTATGTTGAAATTCTATCTCCAACGTCATGATGTTAGGAGGTGGGGCCTTTGGAAAGCAATTAGGTCATGAGGGTGGAGCGCTCCTGAATGACATTAAAGCCTTTATAATAGAGACCCCAGAGAGTTCTCTTGGCCTTTCATGTGAGGGCCACAGCAAGAAGAGGGATGTCTATGAACCAGGAAGTGAGTCTTCATCAGACATCAAATCTATGGTTGCCTTGATCTTGGACTTCCCAGCCTCCAGAACTGTAAGAAATAAATGTTTATTCTTTAAGTTGCTCACTGTATGGTAGTTTGTTATAGAAACCTGAACAAAGACAGTACATATTTGAAAAATATGATCAGTAAGAGATGTATGGTTCAAGTTTGAAAGTGAGTTTGATTATTATGAAAAGACATTTATAACAACGTCACTTGAAAGCAGAGAGTATACAGATTTGATCCAATTGCTTATAGTCAAATATTAGGCTTGTCCCTCAACTTACGCCAAAACAAATTCAGTTGTAAAACACTAACATTGAAATAATTTGAAGACATATTAAAGCATAAAACCCAAGGAAAGGGTGAAGTTTGACAGATTTAGTGCAGAGAAATTGAAAGATTTAATTTCACAAAGGCCATGAATAAAGCTAAAAGCAAATAATATTTTGGAGTGTTAGTTGATTTTTCATATTTCATATAATCTTTATTAAATTATAAAAAAGTAAATACTACTAATTTGGAATTGAATAACTGTGTATGTGTACTTCAAATATGATAATTTGCCAGCTTTCTCTTACTTTCCCACCAAGAAAATCCATTTTCAGTCCCTGAAATATATTGTCCTACATCTTCCTCTCTTTTTCTCTCTCCCTCACTCTTCACTGACACATTTTTAAAGGTTTTTTTCCAAAGATGTAATGTATTAAATGTTTAAAGTATTACCCTCCAAACTTGTTGTTGTTGGTTTTTTTTTTGCCACTGGGAAAAATAATATCCTAGACATTTCTTGTGTTGACAGATATGGATAAAAACTGCTATCTATGGCTGCATAATTTTCCATATAGCCTAATACATATGCACCAAATTATTATCTATGGCTGCATAGTTCTCCTTTCACTGTAATTTATTCAAATATTGCACCATTGAGGGACATCCACATTTTTTTCCAGGTTAAATATGACTTTATGACTTCTGGAGCCTCATGAGATCCATCCTGATAATTGTCTGCTTTCCCGAAAAGAAAGCTCCTTTTACAGCCGATTGGTGGCTCATTTGCATAAAGAAGCTTTGGCCCAGGATTCTGTGAAACCTCTGACCTTGTCCTGCTTCTCTACTATCTCCCTCAGAACTCCAACCTACAGAATGGTTTTGCCTCCCATAGCACGTTTATCTGTCTCAACACCATCCCTTCATTTCCCAAATTAATTTCTTGTTTTTGTGCCACACAACTTCTGGGACTTTTGTTACGTTCTTTGTATTGTAGACTATCTGCATTGTGCTGACTACTATTGTTCTCTATTATCCCTGACTCTGACATTCTGATCCGCAAATGCAACACTTTGACCTAATGTCTGTATGCTTAATATTCATGCTTACTATAATTCCTTTTTAGAGTTTTCTGGAGATGGGATTACCAGCAAAATAAACTACAATACGAGCTGAGCCCAATACTGCAGGATTATTTTTTTCCATGATGAAATTACCTGCTACTATCACCTCCCCTTCCTGCTGTATATATTAACAGTTAGAATGACCCAACCCACGCACCAAGACCCGCATGCACAGAATATCTCTAACAAGCTAAGGAGAAGTCATCTAGGAGAAATGGGGGCAGAGAGAAGACAGGAAACTTACAATAAAGCTGTATATGCAGAAGAAGTATCTCGTAGTAACAGAATATAAATTACAAAGTAATTAGCTAGCAGAAACATTTTCCAAAGATACTTTTATTCACAGATTTTGCAAGACTGAAAAAAATAAATCAATTGTCTATATCAGAAGTAATTACATGAAATTATATGAATATTCAAGTCATCAGAGGAATGATGTTCACCAAAGTTTGACTGATGTAAAGTTATAAAATTTTTTAAAAAGTTATGTTCTTTTTCCTCTCAGTTGAAAGGCTTATGGGGTCGCCTGGTGGCGCAGTGGTTAAGTTCTCATGTTCCACTTTGGTGGCCCTGGGTTTGGTGGTTCAGATCCCAGGTGCAGACATGCCACCACTTGGCAAGCCATGCTGTGGTGGGCGTCCCATATATAAAGTGAAGGAAGATGGGCACGGATGTTAGCTCAGTGCCAGTCTTCCTCCGCAAAAAAAGAGGAGGATTGGCAGCAGATGTTAGCTCAGGGCTAATCTTCCTAAAAGAAAAAAAAAAAAAATGAAAGCCTAGTTTAACTTCAAGCCTGAATATCATGAATCTTCTGCCATGGTTGGAAACAAAGGCACCACTGGAAATATTAACTCCTTAACTATTTATAGCTGTTACGGCAGCATCAGTTGTTCAGCCCTCGGTACTACTGCTCCTCAAATATTTTGTGCATATCTGAGAAGAAACCAAGACAAGTAAAGAAAAATATGAAGTGTAATAAAAGCTATACTTTTAAGTTCCTAGGAAGGAACTTTTAAATTTAGTTCTCCTTGAGAAATTTCTACTTTTTTGCAGAGATTCACATATGCCACAGCGAATTAATCCTAAACCAGAGGCTCCATAGGTTTTTTGGTGGCCACAAATGCCGTTGAAGATGTCTAGGAAAAGGTAGCATTGTTTTCTGCCCACTTTCTTACCAGTTCTCTTACTACTAAGCATTATCAGCTTTTCTTAATCATGTCTCCTGAGACACTACTAAGCAAACACAAAAGATCACTCTCATTTCACCTGGCTTGATTTTTGATTGCAAGGTAGTTTCCCAACTGAATGGCTGAGCAGTGAGGGCCCCGTGTGTATCGCCAACCTCATTAAGTTAATGGAAGAAGAGAGAATCCAAAGGGAGAGATACCAGAAACAGCTCTAGCTGCTCTGCTGGACAAGCACAGGCTCCTTGGGATTTTCAGCTTCCCAAGCAGAGCTCAGCCGACTGTGGATCGCTGCAGAAAGGGAACCCCAGAGAGGCTGCTGCCTGATCAGGTTAAGGATTTGAAGAATATCAGGTAATGCAGCCTAATGAAAAGAAGAAAAGTCACAGGGAAAGCAAAAGTTAGAGAAAGAAAAAAAAAGGTAATTTGAAAGTCAATACAGAGAATCCTGCACTGATTGCTGAAGAAAGAAAGAAACATGAGTTTCCAGGGCCTCCGGTAACATGATTGCAATGGTCTACGTGTGTTATCAGATAAACACAGGTCCATGTGAAAGAAGGCAGAATGAGTGCAGGGTTGTAACTTAAAGCACCAGAAATGGCACCACCTGTGACAACTGCGTTGCGAGGGAATGCATAAACAGGAAAATAAAATTTTACAGGCACTTCAAAAAACTATCTGGACACATTGTACACTTAATTTCACTTTTCTCTAAGGATAGGCCAAAAATACCACATTTCAATCCAGAGATATTCCAGAGTATGTTCAGAATTATGGAAGAGAATTGAGTGCACAAAGATCATCTTCCAAAGGCAGTCAATAGAGGACCAAGCTCACCATCATAAGTTCATCTACTGGCCTAAGCACACAGCCCGTCAACTCCATCATCTTTGTAATCTCCAACATTCATTAAAACTTTACACATATTAAATCAGCTAACTATGCAAAAAACCTTTGAACTATTTTACTATAGCTATTTTTGGATGATATGTAAGGAGCCCAAAGAAAGCAATGCCAGTGGCTGGGCAGTAAGATTGCAGCTGAAACTTAACCTCAAGTTTCAGAGTGGACCTTTCATGACATTATACCACCCCTTTGAACACTGAAGGACAATGTAAGACAGGAGAAGTGCAAACAACTGCAAACACCAGTCTCTCATACACATTTTCAGAATCCTTAAGAATATAAATACTCAATCACATTTTAATAGCAATCCTCTGTCGTTTTAATGTATGTTTTTGTAGAGCATCTAAAATAAATTTAAATTGTACTTATTTCTGTAGTTCAGGAATAACTGCTTTAATTTTGAATGATGTATTTTTTCAAGACTTTCTTCTCACTATTCTTTCTTCTCTGTGATTTGAGAAAATCACTTTACTTCTTTAAGAAAAAAAATGACCAGAAATGGCCCTTTAAAATTCAAAACAAAGACATAGTCATTGTTTCAGAGTGGAAATAGAGTCATGTTTAATCTAAATATAAATATTAATATTATGTTTTAGTAATATTAATATTTGTCAGATTATGTTCTAAGAATGAGAATGACATTTTATCTTTATTTCAAAAATTCTCTTTTCTTGGATGGATAAGAGACCAAAAAAAGCAGAAAAATATCTAAATAGAATATAAATCTCTACAGCTTTGTGCCTAAAGAGTTTTTCTTGTTTAGCTAGAAAATGAACTTTTTCCTTTTCGTTTTTTAGGGGAGGTTAGTATTTTTGTTGGTTGGTTGACAGTACAGGAAAAGATTGAAAAGGAAAAGCTGAAAATTCTGCTTTCAGGAATTTGGTAAGCAATGGAAATGAGCAATGTTGCTTAGAAACCTAAGTGACAATTTATGGCAGGGAGCTGTGGAAAGATGTAATTTGCTAGCTCTACATGCAATCCAGCACCATGCTTGCACCTTAGAGAGTGACAGCTTTGAGAGATCTCTGATGCAGCACTCTTGTCATAGAACTGGGATTTCACAAGGGGCACCATTAGCTATGGCTTCTCAGAGGGTCCTCTGGCAGTCTCTGAGGGGTGGTCATCAGCTACAGAAGGTCTGAGCTGGAGAAAAGTATCATGGCAGATGACCACAGAGTTGTGGTAGTGGACAAGCTATATGGCAAGCTGGCATGAACCTTCTCAAGCTGACATCCCAAAGAAGTAAGGAAGGGCTTTCAGGGGTGGTGGTTCTGGGGAACAGAAAACATGCAGATGGGGCACAAGTCCTCTTAACTGAACATTTTGTTGTTGGTGCTATTGATTCAGTTCCAATTCCTAGTGACCCTGTGTACAACAGAGCAGAACCCTGCCCAGTCTTTTTGCACCATCCTCTCATGTTCCAGTGATATATCAGACAACGCACCACTACTATTCACTGGATTTTCACGGCCAATTTTTCTGGAAGTGGGTGGCCAGGTCCTTCTTCCTAATCTGTCTTAGTCTGGAAGCTCTGCTAAAACCTTTCCACCATGGGTGACCCTGCTTGTATTTGAAATATCAATGGCATAGCTTTCAGCGTCACAGCAGCAGACAGCTGCCACAGTATGACAACAAACAGAAGGATGTGGTTCCCTGACAGGAAGTGAACTGGGGCCTTGGTGGTGAGAGCTATGAATCTTAACCACTAGACCACCGGGGCTGCTAATTGAACTTTAACGCGACTAATTTCATACAGACTTCCAACACCAGGACATTTGGATTGTGTATATATGTGTGTGACTGTATGATTTTTTTGAAAATCATATTTTTCTGTATACTGTTTCATTACCTGCACTTTTTTCTTTAATATGGGCATTTTCTCAAAATATTAACGCTTTGAAAATTCAAATGCAAAAAATAAGTTGGCTCTTCCTTTCTCTCTCCATCTAAAGATGTTACCATTTTCTTCTATTTCAAAAGAAGATGACACCTCAGATGGAAATTTCACTTTCCCCTTCTTAGAAGATGTACGGTACTAATATATCTATTTTGAAAATTGCTGATCTCATCTAAAATAGCAGGCAATTACCTTCATGCCTCCTCTCAGGGCATCTCTCTCCTAGCTGTGGATATTTTTCCAAGGAAAGGGCAAGATAAGTGTCAGCTCTCAGCAACTTAGTATTACAACCTGGTATTTCTTTTTCCCCCTTAAGAAAGATTCATTTGCTGAATTGTTTTTTAAACTATAAGTGCATACATAGATGTTCCAGGGAATAATAGAAGTCATAGGTTAAAGTTGGTGCATTTTCTTGGGTCATCCATTGTAATTTGGTTTGGTAATAAGAAGGTAGAGGAAAGAAACACGTACTTTCAAATTTCCTGAGTTGTGGCTGTGTTTTGATCACTTGGTGTTCTTGGATATTTTTTATCTGAATCCAGGAGAGATGCTAGAAAGGCCTTGATGGAAACACATAGGCTGGCTCGCACCACATGAGGGGAAGAGGTGGGGTAGTGGGTGAAGCTGGGAGCTAGAAAAGTAGCTCATTGAGTGACCCTAAAGCTCTCTGAACTTGTGTAGTAATTGTGGTTTATGCTCTGTTTTGTCTTCTTTTGAACCTTCAATCAATTTTCTTTAAAAATTAAATCTTATCCCTTACTGGTCTGTGAAGTACTAAGAGAAAAGATGAGTTCCACACTTAGGATGCATTCGTAAAAAGAAATTAAGAAAGAAAATGCATAGGATACCTTACTTAAGATTACTTTAGATTATCTCTTTTTATTAGATCATCTCAACAATTTTTATTAATGTCAGCTTATTTGAAATCTATCATTCTCATTTGTTAGCATAATAAATAATAATAAATGCATCTGTAATTAAGAAAGAATAATTTTAAAGAATAAAATTATTTATTTAATATGAATTGAAGAATATTAAGAAATAGATTAGATAATATTCACTTCTGAAAAGTAGGAAATAATGAACTGTGAATAATTTGGGTATTATCCAACAAAGTAAAATTTTAAAGATATAGTTTTTCAGTGCAAGTGTTTGGAAATTCATAGAGCTGGAACTTTTTCAAATCCTGATAGGCACAGCAAGTCAATGCAAGTTGCAGTTAGGCAATCCTGTGCATTAATTAGAAAAGGTCAAGCTGTGCAAAGGAAATGAGTGCAGTTCATATGGGTGAGAGCTTAGAAAGTACAAGCTGTGACAATGAATTCCAAATCTTAACTAATTACCAGTGGTTTCTCCAAATAAAATGATACTGACTGTTGAAGCATGCTTAAGAGGAGACTTTCTACCTTAGTTAGAAGTTTAAAAAAAATGATCATGTTATTTTTTTAAAAAGTAATTTATAGCTTATACTATCTCTTTTTCAAAAATGATGACTTACGGGTCTAATAACATACTGTAAAACAAGTAGGTCATTATTCCTATTTTACTGAGGAGAAAAACAAAACTCAAAGAGAATTGACAACTAGTCAAGGTCACAGAGGTTGTAAGTGGCAGCATGCACGAAAACTTGTCCTGTTTCTTTGAAATATTTCAAAAATATGATCTATTTTAAAATCAGCATGGCATTTGGTTGGGATCCCACCAACACGTTCATGTAACTCTTCCATAGAGTTTCACAAGTTTAGATGAGCTACGGAATCCTACAGAATTATATTCAGATTGTAACCTTCACAAGGTTAATGTTTTCAAAATATCAAGACAATATTAAACCAATATATTCTTATTTTCAGTAATTCCTAAGTCTTTTATCAAACATCATGGGGGCTGGCCCAGTGGTGTAGTGGTTAAGTTCTCGTGCTCCACTTCAGTGACCCAGAGTTTGCAGTTTCGGATCCCAGGCACTGACCTGCACACCGCTCATCAAGCCATGCTGTGGCGGCATCCCATTCACAAAGTAGAGGAAGATTGGCATAGATGTTAGTTCAGGGACCATCTTCTTCAAGCAAAAAGAGGGAGTTGGCAATAGATGTTAGCTCAGGGCCAATCTTTCTCACACATACACACAAAAAGTCATGGGTGGTCAACTCACATCCATAGAGTTTCTTCAAAAATGTGCAAAGGTGGCCACTTGCACTAGTTAGGAGGACCCACTGAGCTTGGTATACATCCCAAACCCACCCCTCTGGACAGAGAAAAGAGAATATGACAGAGAAAGTCTCCAGGGTGAAAAAAAGAAAGAACAAAGAAAGACGAGGTTGTCTCTTCTCACTTATTTAAAGTGGAAAGCAAAGAATAACAGAGTATATTAGAGAATCATCTCCTCCACCCCCATCCCAAACTCTCAGGGCCAGTATCCAGATGATTATGGATTACCTGAAACAAGCTGCAACACTGGTACCATCCATGGGACAATTGAGAGAATAGTCACTCAAACAATTCTCTCCATTGTGTAGTTCAGATGAGGAAGCCTGGTTTCGAGAGGCATGCCATTATTAAAGAAGATGCTTATTTGGATGCTAAAATTCTATTTTGTCTCAGTCCATTCTGGCTGATCAGAGTTCTAAGGCTCTGGTAAAGAAACATAGGGTGGTTGTGACAAGCCCTGGACACGTAGGTGCCTAAAGGCTGAAAGAGTCCTTAAAGACTGATGGAAAAGGCAGGAGAGGTGGTCAGTGACAGAGCATGACAAAACTTGACAGGGATTTCCCCAATGATTTTGAGGGACAAGCTAGCATACCAGCAAATGTAGTGAGGGAAGAAGGCAATGTGCAAACATAGGTGGCATGGACATCTCAAACAGAAGACAATGTGGGTTTTGAGCAACCCATTTTCATCATCACTGTTTTTCTCTGTTGTTGTTACACTGCCGCCAAGCTTTTCAGTTAGAGCAAAATCAGTCATAAAATCAATACTAATTATAAACAGTTATGCAAGCTCAAGTTTGCATAAAAGTTCAGCTTCTCTATAAAGGATAAAAGGTATTCCATCATTATCAAGAGACTATTCATCTTCTGGTTGAATAATCTGAAATCCCTTAATCTTAATGCATATTTCACACTTTAAACATTTAATCCTTTGAATTACTCTCCTTTGTACTTTCCCAAATGATCCTGATTTATCCCAAGTTGTAGAAACTAAAACAGAATACAGATATTTATTATACCTGCAAAAATTATGGACTAAACTTATATGATACTCTATTTCCTACACAATTGTGCCTGTATTATTCATATATATCTTCCATTTTTTTGCATTAATGTTAATAACTCATAGTTAGTGATAATTCATATTCAGTAGATTATTCTAGATACTGTTTTGCCAAATTTGTGTGTGTTTTTTCTCTGCATTGCATCTTTTTCTGTTAATTCTTAATTTAAGACACACTGATTATATCTGGAAACTATCAAATTCATTTTTAATTTAAATGCTCTTCTGTGAATGACAAGAATGTCTCCATTCTGTGGTTAAGTACTCATAAAGAATGCTTTCTATTGTAATATTCTAATAAAATATTTAAGTACTAAGTCAATGATGGTTTCCTGTGGATGTCATCTGATGTATCTTTCTGAATATTTTACTTCAATAGTAAATATAAAGAATTGACCATCTTGTCTATCTCATTATTTAATGGTTATATTGCTTCTTAGATCTCAGCTGTGCTTACCATAGATCAGACAAAATAAAAGCAAAATTTTGTAATTGTAATGCTTTGTCTGATTCATAAAAAATAATTTTAAACAGCTCAGTGATATCAGCTTCTATCTATATGCATTTCAGAATAATAATTCTACTTATTATTTTTTTCAAATTGATGTAAAAAGTATACAAAGAAAAAAATGGCTCAGGAAATGTTATACTGAAACATCAATGCCACACTTGTACCACATTAGCCAGTTGGGAAAGCTCGATGACAGAGGTTACAGACTGATAGATACTTGTGAAACAAGGTGTTCTTCAGATGAGTATGTTGCTGCTTATACATATTAGTTTTTATTCGTGGGTGGTCTTCAGACCATAGGACAATGATCTACCAAGTGGCTGCTTGGTGATGTCAGAGGAAAGGGTGATGATTTCACTTTGCGCATGTATATCTTGCTTACTTGGAATAAAATTTTATTGATTCTCTCGGACATTTCATTATGTTCTTCAAAATACACTTTGAAAGTGTTCACATTTCCTAAAAGGACAACATTGGCCAATTGATCTTAGCCAACCTTGAATAAACAGAGTGTAAATTGTCATGTCATTTCTCCATTATCGTTAATTTTTAATTTTTATTACAATAAGCTCCATTATGGTGTGTGTTATTTTTATATGTGTTAAATCTTCGTTTTCTTCGGTGCTACTACTGTCTTGTGGTATGTCTTCTATTCATAGAAACTGAATATGTTATTAATAAATAGTTCATTTAAATTTAATCTTTTAATAAAAATGGTAACAAAAATATTGCCGTCAGAATGCTATAAATATAAATAATGACAGGTCTTGAGATAGAAATGGATAATGTGAAAGTTTACAAATAATTTTGTAAGTGCAACTTCTTTGTAACGTAAGTAAAAGCAGAACTCTGAATATTAAAAATAAAAAATGAGTACCTCACAATTACATTTTATTTTCCTCTTATGCATTCACTGCAGTCATCACGGCACTATATATATGTATATTATAAAATATTGTCAAAAATCATCAAAACCAGCAGGAATCCATCAAAGTAATTTTCAATTAAAGTACAATAACCTCTTGTTTTGATACAATAAAAACACAAAACTACTTATAGCCAGAAACAAGCTTTCTTTCTAATAACAGAAAAGAGTTACAAGTTAAATGCATCCTTCAAAGCTATGTTTTTTTGTTTAAAGTTATGGCACGGGTTTATGCAATCAATTAATGTAAGCACAAATACATTCGGAGAGAGAGAGAGGACAAAGAGATCATAACTAGTTTTTGACAGAAATTAATTTTACAAATGACAGTGGTGGACATCCCATAACATTAATGACATAAAATATGCAAAGGCAAATTATTTTATATGTACAAGGTGACCAGTGTTCCAATTTACAGGTAATTGAAAGAGACTCTGATTTCAGAGTCTGAATCAGTACTATGAGACCTTAATAGATGGTAATGTTCAAGGAAGAAATACTTGGAGAAATCTGAGGACTTTTCAATGAAATTTCATTTGAGAGTTCAAGAGTTCTGTTTCTGATATGGTAAAGTAGGTTGATCAAACACATTCTTGGGGATCACACACACACAGGTAAATACATACTCTGACCAAAACATGGTTTAAAAATACTTGAAAGTCCTAAAGAGTGACAAAATTCATAGAAATTTGGAGAGTGAAGGTGGGGTAGAACATTAAAAAAAAGAAAACTACCATTGGTGGTTATGTGGTTCTGCAATTGATCCTCTGAGGGCATTCTTCACTTCTCATGATATAGGAAGGCTGGAACTCAATTAGACGGAATCGGTGTTACCGTTTTAAAAGGCCAGAAGCAGATTTTAGGACTATAGAGGCACCCACATAGTGGGAGGGAATTCTAGAATGTCTTGATATAAACTCTGTTCAAATCACAAACTAATCCCAAAAATTCATATGGATGTGGTAAACATCGAGAGTCATTGTCTTAGTTCAGGCCGCTATAACAGAGTACCCTAGATTGGGTGGCTTATAAACAACAGAATTTTATTTCTCACAGTTCTGGAGGCTGGAAGTAAAAGGTCAGGGTGCCAGTGTTTGGATTCTTGGTGAAGGCCCACTGTCTGCAAACCAGCTAGCCATCTTCATGTGGCATCCTCACATGGTGAAAGAGGTGAGAGATCTCTGAGGTCTCTTTTATAAGAACACTGCTCTCATTCTTGAGGGCTCCATCCTCATGAACTAACCATCTCCCAAAGGCCTCACCTCCTAACTTTCATCACATTGGTGGTTAAGATTTCAACATTTGAATTTTGTGGGGACACAAACATTTAGTCCATAACAGAAAGGATGGAGGAAAATGGGTGGAAGGCAGAAAGAACTGAGTAAAAATTTCTCCTACTGCCCACTACAAGGGAGATAGACTGGTGAAGTCAACTATTTGATACGAAAAAATTTGATATGAAAAAATCCTCTGCCCTGGGGAAAAAGAATAAAAGAATCTAGAAACTCTACAACATATCCCCAATATTGTTTTGTACATAATCAAACGTTGTAGCATATGAAAATAAATGTGACCTATAGTCAAGAGGAGACCCAGAAAGTAGAAATAGATTATGAGATTTCAAAAACTTTAAAGTAGCTACCATAAATTTGTTTAAAGGAAATATGTTCATAACAATGAACAGATAGGGAATCTCAGCAAGGAAACAAAAACTATACAAGTAAACCAAATGGAATTTATAGATATTAAAAGTAAAATATTTAAAATCAAAAGTTTACTCTATGAGGTTGAAAATATATTACAATGGTAGAAGAAAGGGTTAGTGAATTATAATACAGATTATTATTACAGAATGGAAATGATCCATTCTGGAGATCAAAAAAAAAAAGTATTCAAAAAAATTACCCCATTGAAAACCGGGTTTATACCCAAGAATCTCCAATATATCTATGGATCAGAGAAATACTGTCAGAAATAAACTCATAAAATATCTCATATTTGATGAAAAATACAGTATATCTATGTATTCTATAGATGTTTGTTAGCTCTACTTGGTTTATAGCATTGCTCAAGTCTTCTGTTTCTTTATTGGTTCTCTGCCTAGTTCTTACAAGTATTGGAAGTAAAATATTGAAATCTCCAACTATTATTATTGAATTTTGTATTTCTCCCTTCAATTCTGTCAGGTTTTGCAACATGTGTTTTGGAGTTCATTTGTTAGGTGTGTATATGTTTCTTAGTGTTATATCTTTAGTATAGCCACTCCAGTTTAATTATGGTTATTGTTTGCATGATATATATTTTTCTATCCTTCACCTTTCAAATTATTTATATCTTTTTTTTATTGAGGTCACATTGTCTTATAACATTGTGTAAATTTCAGGCGTACACCATCATACCTCAGTTTCTGTATAGACTGCATCATGCTCCATCAACCGTCTAGTTTTTATCCATCACCGTATATGTGTTCCCCTCCATCCCCTCCGCCCTCTCCCCAATCTCTCCTCCTCTGGTAACCACTAATCTGTTCTCCCTATCAATGTGTTATCTTCCACATGTGAGTGAAATCATACAGTGTTTGTCTTTCTCTGTCTTACTTATTTCACTTAACATAATACCCTCAAGTTCTGCTCATGTTGTTGCAAATGGCACAGTTTTGTGTTCTTTAATGGCTGAGTTGTATATATACACCACATCTTCTGTATCCATTCATCCATTTATGGGCACTTGGTTTGCTTCCACGTCGTGGCTATTGTGAATAATGGTGCAATGAACGTAGGGGTGCGTAAATCTCTTTGAACTGTTGATTTCATGTTCTTTGGGTAAATACCCAGTAGCGGGATAGCTGGATCATATGTTCAGATTTAAACTAAGCTAACTCCAGTGAGGTATACACGTGTCATTCCTATACAGCTCTACTAGTTCTTCTCCGTTTTCGTGCTATTATTTCTATAAATATTGCATCTATATATGTTAAGATCTCAACAATACACTTACGTAATTATTGTTTTATATAACTTCATGCCTTTTAAAGGAAATGAGAGAAGAGTTCAAGCGTATGTTTATTGAGTTTGTTATATTAACCTTTTACTCACCATTTCTGGTTTCCTTTATTTGCTCTTGTGACTTCAAGTTACCATCTGGTTTCATTTCCTTGCTTCACTACAGGTTTGCTGTCACCCATCTTGGTTGTGTGATATTATCAAATATACTATTTTTCTATGTGTTATGGGCCCACCAATGCAATTATATGCAGATTGTTTTATTCAAGTGCTTTAAAATCAATTAACATAAGCAAGAGAGGATATGTAGTATTGTACTTTCTTTATAATTGCACAACTACTATTACTAGTCGTCAAACGTGGATTTGAATTACTGTCTAGGATCACTTGCTTTCAGCCTACAAAACTGCCTTTAGTGTTTCTTCTCAGGTGGGGCTGCTAGCAACAGTTTTGCAGTCTGTTTTTCTGGAAATTCCACCATAATTTTTCAAAGATTGCTTGACTTGCTAAAAAATTCTTGGTTGACAGGTTCATTTTTTTCTTTCACCATTTTTAGCATGTCATCCTACTGCCTTCTGGCCTCCATTGTTTCTGAGGACACATCAGCTGTAAAGATTTTTGGGGTGCCAGCCCAGTTGCGCAGCGGTTAAGTTTGCACATTCCACTTCTCGGCGGCCTGGGGTTCACTGGTTCGGATCCTGGGTGCGGACGTGGCACCGTTTGGCAAACGCCATGCTGTGGTAGGTGTCCTACATATAAAGCAGAGGAAGATGTGCATGGATGTTAGCTCAGGGTCTATCTTCCTCAGCAAAAAGAGGAGGATTGGCAGTAGTTAGCTCAGGGCTAATCTTCCTCAAAAACGAAAAAAGATTTTGGGGTTTCCTTATATTTGTTGAGGTATTTTTTTCTTGATGCTTTTAAGATATTCTGTCTTCATCTTTTAACTTTTTTACTCTGATGTGTCTGGATGTATATCTCTGTACCTTTTTACTGCTTGGTTCATTGACTTTCTTGAATGTATTAATTTTTGGTGTTTTTTAAAATCAAATTTGGGAAATTTTTAGCATTATTTCTTTGAATATCTTTTCTATACCTTTTTCTCTCTGCTCATCTCCTGATATTCCTATTATGTGTATGTTGGCATGCCAAAGAGTATCCTTCATTTCTCTGTTTATTGTTCTTCATTCTCTTTTCTCTCTGGTATTCAGATTGCGTAATCTCTGTCGATCTTTCTTTAAGTTTGCTGATTCTTTCTTCTGTCAGTTCAAATCTGCACTTGAGTCCCTCTAGTGAATTTTTCATTTTGGCTATTGTACTTTGCAACCCCAAATTTACAATTTATTTTTAAATAATTTTTATCTCTTTATTGATATTTTCTGTTTAATGAAATATTATCACCATACTTCCCTTTACTTCTTTAAATATTGCTTCCTTTTATTCTTTGAGCATATTTATAACAGCTGCTTTGAAGTTTTTGTCTCCTAATATCAGCAATCGGGCCCCTTCAAAGGCAATTTCTATTGCCTGCTTTTTCTTGTGGATGGGTCACACTTCCTGTTTCTTTGCATGTCTTACAATTTTTTTGAAAATTAGGCTTTTTAGATAATATATTGCAGTAACTCCCTCTTATAACTTTTGGAGGCAGTTTTGGTGTTGTTTGCTTGTTTATTTGTTTAGTGACTAGGCTAGACTGTTTTAGTGAAGTCTATTTCGCTCAGTTTCTAAAGCTTCTGCTATTATTCTTCTCAAAGTTTAGTCTTGGGTGTGCATGCAGTCATCTTGGGGTGACAGCGTTTTTGATAGTGTTTTCTTTGACGGCCTCTTTCCTTGATCTCTCTGTAAAGCTGTCTCCCCAGTTTAGAATCATACCCAATTTTTAGCCTCCACTAATTGTCAACTGCTTGTGCTTTTGTATCCAACAATGCCCTAGGGTTTAAGCTGTTCCACAGTCTCATCCAATTATAATTTGATCCATTTGGTGAGGCTGGTTTTTGATGCCAGTCTTTGAGATTTGTTCCAACCCCAAGACGGCTCTTCTTAGCCCTCTCTTTCCCTGATTCTCTCTGGTAAATTTCTCATCATCCTATGATTTAACTTGCTACTCTCGTAGAACTACTGGACTCCTTTTAATTACTTACCATCAAAATTTCCATTGTCTCAGAGAGTACCCTTAGGCTTGATCTTCCTTACAATCTGTTAGAAATAGTCACCTTTTGGGTAAAGCTTCAGCAGATTCTCTTCTTACGATCAAACTCTCTTACTGGGCAAAATTTCTGAGCCACTGCATAAGAGCTGGGAATGGAAACAGCAACCCACTTCTCATGGAATGAATACCCAGCTTTACAAGCAGGGTGATTGGTGGGAGCTATAGCCTCTGGTCTTCTCAGCTTGCTGCTTCCAGCATGGAAATTCTGCCTTACTAGAGAGTTAGGGAAAAGCAATAGGAGTCTGATTATTCTCAGCCTGCCCTATCTGGGGTAGAGCTTATGCCCTTGGTGGAGGTAGAAAGTCGAGACATCTCAGCTGCTCTTACCTGACATAGTACCTCTGCAGTACAGAGCTAGGGAGATGAGAATTACTGGCAGCTTACTCCTCCTGAGAACAAACAGTAGCCTTGGACTGAGAGCTGGAGATGGGGGAAGCCCTATATTCTTGCATGCACCTATCAGGGGTATGGCTTCCATAAGACTGAGCTGGTACAGGATGGGAAGAGAATGGGCCATGAGCAAAATGCCACAGACTCTTACGGTTTTTACTGAGATTTAATATTTCTTGAAAGAAGTGTTTCTTCATTAGCTGTACACCCTTACAACACCACTCCAGAAGTCATCTCAGCATAAGCATTTGAAATGTAATATTACTTCATGAAATTGATATTACAGGCATACCTCATTTATTATGCTTTATTTTATTGCTTTTTGCAGATATTATATTCTTTACAAGACCTTCCACCAGCAAAAATATTATGACTTGCTGAGGGCCACGTTGATGACTAGCATTTTATAGCAATACATTTTTTAATTAAGTATGTACATTGTTTTTTAGACATAATGCTATTGCACACTTAATAGACTACAATATAGTGTAAGCATAACTTTACGTGCACTGGGAAATCAAAACATTTGCGTGACTAGCTTTATTGCAATATTCACTTTACTCCAGTGGTCTGGAACCAAACTCGCAATATCTCTGAGCTATGCCTGCCTTAATACCGTGACCATGATTCCAGGTTTTTTGCTGAAGAGGTATATCTCAAGGAAATGCTCACTGTTTTGATAAATTTGACCCACCTCTTCTGCAATAATATTTTAGAATATGTAATTTTAAAGATAATAAAGTCACAATTTTTATAATGATGATACTGTGGTTTTATGGTTCAATCAATGTAAATTTGATTCTTCAAATACTTGATTATTTTCTACTTATTAAGAAAAGAAGAAAAAAGAAAAGAAAAAAAGGATGTGGCTAGGTGTTAAAAAAAAACAAAAGCAGTAATTTATGTATTAGCATAAGAGCAGAAAAATGTCAGAAAAGGTGAGCAAATGGGGTAATGTTCCCATTAATTAATTGACATTAGAAAATCTAAAAACTTAAATAATATCTAATGGGTATATCTACTCTAAGTAGGCACTTTTATTAGTTAATGCAGCATATTAATAAATTTAAATGCATAACAAATATAAATGTACAATAAACATAATAATAGAAATATCAGTGTTTCTTTTGTTTGCAATCTAGCAATCCATGTTCCACTTTGATGAATTGCTTTTAGAGTTATTTGCTCCTATCTACTAAAATTGACTTCAATTCTTTAGTTTCCACTTTAATACCTATCTGCTGTATCAGATACTTGACACTATTACTAGGGATTTTAAAGTTATCATTTAACTATATGACTTTTTTAATATACTAAATAAGGTGATCATTTGATAAATAGAAAAATATTCATATTTTATCATATAGAGAAATCCTAATATACTACTTAAAATAAAGATTTTCAATATATTGAACAAGAATGCAACATATTAAAGATAAAGCATATGAGTTTGGAAAATTTTTCATCAGCATCAGTATATATATATATATATATATATGTATATTTTTTAAAATTTGCAATTGCAATATAACTTTATACTGCATTTCTCTAAGTAAGATTTTTTTTCAGTGTTGCCGACCATAACACATATTTGTGGTGAATACGGTTTTAGGGCTTTGTAAATGTCTTCTCAAAGTTTATAAATGGAAGACCTATTTTTCTATTGGTGATGTATTGCCAAAGAATTGTGTCAGCTATTTAAAAGTTATTCTTCAACATAATAAGTGTTGTCATCTTATGTAGCACAATTGCATATAAATGACAACTCTGACCAATAAAGTTAAACTACTTTAATGAAAACTAGGTAAAGCTTCTGCTGAATATCAATCATAAGTATGCCTTTCGTACTTTCAGTTAGCTGAAGATTTTATAGGCAAATATACTGCGATATACATGTTAAGACTGTTCAGAGAAAGGGCTATAATATAAAACATGCTGTAAGCAAAACCAATAAGAATATATTTTTAAAGAAATTATTCTGTGTTTATAAAGTACAGAATATTACTATTATGGAAATTACTTTATAAAGTATCAAAAGAATTCACATACATGGTCAATATTCCAAATAATAACAGAACAAAAGTTGGCAATTGAGATCAAATAAGAAAATACAGATTAGCTGCAAACTCTGATGACCGTGGAATTTCGATGTTTTAAGTTGCAGTAAGTATTCTCACTAAAATATCTTCCTTTTTTGTTGTGTTTTTAATTGTAGATCTGTAATGTCACTGAATATACAAATTTACCAACTTGTCCTCTGAAAACAATATCTAACAATTTACTAAGTAGATGACCACAATGAACCTATAAATATTGAAGTAAATGGAAAAATTATGAAGTTTCTATAATTCTCCCCCAAAACTGGAATTATAGAAAATTTCTGACACTTAAAACTTCAGCTGAAACAATAACACATATTTTACAAAATCTAAAATTTTAATATATTTTAGAATGTTGTCCATATCTCAATAAATATCACTTCTTAAAATGTTATGATTAAGATAGTCTCCATCTCAATTTTGCAAGAAGCAAATAAAATATATTGAAAATCACAGAAAGCATCGACTTTAAAATTAAAAGCTAAATGAAAATATACAAAAAAATCTACTTTATAGTATACATATTTACAAATCAACATTACAGTTCTTGTATTTTACATATCCCTGAGATTTTCCAACTTTCCCAAATGACTGAAAAGTCTTGATTTGTTTTAAAAAAAGGCAAAACTTGGATTTATGTACAATATAATTTATAATCATCGTATAATACATTAGGGAAAAAATCTCCAAGAAGCAGTACATAGCCAAAAATTTACTAGCAACAAGACAAACCTTAATCTGTGTTGAACATAATTGTTCAGAATATTCACTGAAGATGTGTAAAAAAGATTAGTAGTGTGTGTCTTCCAAAAAAGCATATTTAACAGAAATCTCTTCATTAGATAGTTCATTAACACAAGTGTTGTGTTACTCCAACAAATGTACGTTCCCTCTTCCTAAATAATGAGCTTTCTCAATTCTGGCAACTATACAAAAATTATTCCAGAAACTCTTCATTTCTTTATCTACTTTATATTGTGTCTTCTACCAAACTAGTTAAGTCACTTTATCTGAAAATATATCTTAACATCTTCATATGGACTTGTGTTCATGTCGTTATTCATATAAATGTGTTTCTCTTCTCCTGCAACATCTCATTACTAGATTTCTCTCTCTACCACCCTCATTTCCCTCAGACATAGGTTCTTCACTGAAGTGTTTAGATGCATTGTTTCTGTTTTAGTTAGATTGTTGTGCAAAATATTTTATTCCTCAAATCCTACCTCCATCGGCTGGATATATTTCTCACCTTGCCAATTTAGGCTTGGCTATGTGACATGTGGGGCGAGATTAGGGTAAGGCAGAAGAAGCAGGGCCATGCACATTCAAAGCTAGATTAAAAATAATTAATAATAATAATTAATAGAGAGAGCCAGAGGAAACTTCTGGAGGTGATGGATATGTTTATGGCATAGCCTGTGGCGATGGTTCACAGATATATATTTATCTCCAAATTCATCACATTGTATACATTAAATATGTACAATTTCTTGTATATAATTATACCTCTATAAAGTGACTTAAAATTTAGATTTTTTTTCCTTATGGGATTTTTGCATTTTTAAAATATTACGTTAAAATATTTTTCTCATCTTGCTCACTGAGTTTTTTGGCAACCCCTCAAATTTTGTGCCTCACTTACCTCACCCTAGTCACAGTCAAGCTTTGACCATCTGAATGTTGGTGAATATGGTAGTGACCCACTGCTGAGCCTAGGCATGCAGAGACCTCTTATGGTGCGGCTTGCCCTCTTGTACTTATGCCATCACCATGAGAACAGCATATTCTAAATAGATTGTTGATCCCAGGAAGATGAAAGCAATGTGAGGTAGGTCTTGCCCCAAAGACCTAAAGCACGAAGCAGAGATTTCCAGGAGCTCCATCCTGAAAAGAAGCTGTGACCCTCTGCCAACCTGTAACTCTATGAGAATGCATGATATGCATTCCAAGACACTGAATTTGGGGTGGATTTTATGCAGTATTATTGTGGAATTGGCTAACTAATTCAGGCTCCTTTTTGAACCTTCAATCCCTTCTTCAGAGAATTGTAATCTGCCTTTGCACCAATTACTCAGCTGGGCCTGTCTTCCATAGTAGTACAAATGAACTCAACAATGCTAAACAAAACAAATATATTTCAGTCTGTATTTATATTTCTATTGTCTTGGCTTGTTATGAACCATCTTTGCCTCTGTTGGATGAATGACCCCAAACCTCTCTGCCTACCTAGGAAAGCCATCTTCAGCCAGTTTCCTTGCATGGCAATGACTTTCTTTATCCCTCTGCTGGAGGACAGCCCCAGGGTAATGGAATCTCACAACAGTAGTCAGAGGTTTTCCGAATTGCAATGGACCATTGAATACTGTATGCTTAACCCATTGTGGTTATCTCCTCTTTTCCCACCACTTTAAATTGTGTATGTGGAAGGTAGATAATTTTAATTTTTGTTTCACAAGTATTGGATGAAAAGAATTCTTATCTAATCCTGATAAAGATTATGAGAATGTGGATATCAAGCCAGATGGGATGTGACTTTGTTGGAGGGGAGTCCTTTGAAAGGAACAAGTTAATTGACATGTGAAAGAAATGTGCATAAATGTCTTATGACTAAGACAGTGGACTGTGGTAGATTGGAATACTCCTCTCAATTCTTCATTTTTTTCCTTCTTATATGTGATCATGCCATGAGCCAGAGTTGGCAGTTTCAAACATATTAATGTTGAACCATTGAAATGAGGGTGAAAGTTACAGTGTGTCAATACTAAGCCAATACTTGAAGACAGATTTTTTTTTCACCCATGTGCTCCACAGTTACCATGAGAATAGGTCCAAAGTAGATGTTAATCCAAGGAAAATTGAGTAAACATTGAAGAGACATGATCCCAGTTAAAAGCTTATTCCTGAGCCTAGCCAACCTCCAGGGTGTAACTCAGTCCCAGCTGAACTGCTCACAAGCAAGGGAAAAAAATAAATGGTGGTTTTTGCAAGACATTGAGTTTTGGAGTGATGTGTTATGCAGCATAACAGAGTAGGAATAGCTGACTAATACACAAGAGTTGATAGTAAAATAATTTTCTATGAAACTGACTTTGCTAGTATCAATGATTGTAAGGTTCTGGGTGAGTTGGTCCAGGTGGCAGCACGTCACTGTCAATAGCAAGATGGTTAGAATTAAAATGGTAGGCAATAAGGCTGAAAGGTGACTAGCTGGTCTTGGCTTGCAGGGATCAGTGGCAGTGCATAATAGAACTTAGTGTTCTCAGTGGAAGACAGGTGGCCAGCCAATAAGGCTAGTGCTTGCTTATATAGTCAAAAAATCAAGAGTTATCAATGAGAGAGTTGATGTCTGTGCCTTCAGGAGAATTATTATCTCTTACCCAGTCTCTAGAACTGAGCCAATTCTCAGGCTAAGAAACTATTAATTGAAGAGGAGACTCATCTCCTTGAGGAAGGAAATTGAATTTCCACAGAAAGAATCTCCGATACTTTTGTCTCTAATTATTTCCCAAAGGAATCCACAGTCGTTTACCAGGAGCAACATGCACTAGGGTAAGATAATAGCCAGATCTTATAACAGCAGTTGATTAGAGGATGAGTTTACACTGATACCAGGACACTCAAAATTCAATCACAGCTCCTCTGTTAGAATGTGCTGAATGGAGTTTGTAATGGACTCCTGGAATCAGGCCATCTCACAATGGGTCCAGTGGTTCCATGGACCCACCCCATTGTCTTTCCATGTATGTGTGTATGTGTATATATATATATATATATATATTCATAGGCTATATATATATGTATACATATAGCAGTGGGCAGAATTATCACAGTAGCTCTCTGATTTATATAGTAAGTTGGATTATGGTATGAGAAGCCATGTTGAATACTTAGAAATTGCTCCCTCTTTAGACAAGGAAGTCAGTTAGAAAAATGAAAAACACATCAGATTGTATAGCAAAGGTGTTACCCTCAAAGTCAAGAGAGGAAAATATTCTGTAAGTCCTGAAAACAATGGGAAATAAACCATACAAAATTTCAAGGGTCTGCAATGTTAGGACATTTTTATATCCAATGGTTTGGAGACATCCTCTCTGATATATAGGATAAATTATTGCGTGTTGCAATTCTTGCCACGAAGAAAGAGGCAGAGTACATGATGGTAGATCCCTGCATTTTGCAGCAGCATATTACTAGTGTTCCAACTGAGTGACACGGAAGGCTGCCATATTTGAGTGGGGTCCAAAGAAAAGGAGAGCTCTGCAGTAATCTCAGGCTTTGGTACAAGCTACATTGCATGCATAAATCCAACCCAGCAGATTCTACAGTGCTAGAGTTATCTGTGGTAGATAGGAATGGCATATGGTGTCTCTGGCAAGCTCCATGTCAGAGACATTATACAGATCCCCAGGGTTCTGGAACAAGACCATCTGCAGCATATAATATTTGTCCATTCAAAAAGGAACATCTAACAGACTCCTGAGCCTAACCTTATTTACATCAAGATACTATGTGACCAGAGCCATCCGTCAAAAGCTGGATAGACCACCGAGCCATTGATTTGGATCAGCACAACTACAATCATGTGTACATTTAGGAGAAGGCTCAGTCAAGTGTAGAAACTGTGCATGCACACACACACAAAATCCACAATGAGAGAGGATGGACTCCATATAACTATCAATGGTGTTATGGGTTGGATGTGGCCAGTAAAAATTCATATGTTGAAGTCTCAACCTCCAGTACCTCAGAACATGACCTCTTTGGAAAGAGAATTGTTGCATATATAATTAGTTAAGATGAAATCATGCTGGAGTTGTGTGGGTCCCTAATCCTATACGACTGGCGTCCTTATAAAAAGGGGAATTTTGGACAGATATGTGCACATGGAGAATGCCAAACGAAAGAGAAATCAGAGATCTACAAACCAAGGGAAATGATCAATTTCCAGAAAACCACGAGAAGCTGGGGGAGAAACAGAACAGATTCTCCCTTATCACTCTCAGAAGAACCACCCTATCAACACATTAATCTTGGATTTCTAGCCTCCAGAACTGTGAGACAATACATGTCTGTTGTTTAAGTCACCCAGTTTACGGTATTTTGTTATGATAACCCTAACAAACAAATACAGATGGTTTCACTAAACTCTCTCCCTCAACTCACGCATATGGCTTTTTGCATGTGTGTGTAGAAGGCTCTATGACTAGTTTATGGAGAAGGAAAAAACTGGATAGATTGCCTTGATAGAGTATATTGGTTGGATCTGTACTACAACTCAAATTCACAGTAACCTGTGAATCCTGAGAAGATACCCTCCCATTTGTTGGTACACTTGATCTAGAGAGAAAAGCAGTCAGAGGTGAGAGTATCTTTGAAATTTCAGGCAGTATTGAATGACCTGGCTTGATGTTCAGGTGCCTGGAATGAGCAAGACTGGAAGATCATACAGAAGATGGTCTGGAAAAGATGCATGTGGGTGGCTGTATTAGAGTGGACACGAAGGGTACAGATCTTTAAGTCTCATTAAAGTACATTAGAAAGTATCCATCACAGAAGTTGGCAAATTATGTATTTATTGCCTGCCGGTCAGGCTTAGTTTGAGCCACATAACTGCTGTATAGTGGGTCCATCGCAGGGCTCAGAGTGCAAAGGGCCCTGATGGGACCCGGAGCCAAGAGTGGGTTCTTGGGCACCTGCAGGAAAGAATTCAAGTGGGAGACACAGAGTAAGACAAAGACAGTTTTATTAAGCAATTAAGCAGGACTTAGGTATGAGAAACGAACAGGCAACAGACAGCCTGAGCTATCTCAGAAAGCAGGGAGAGCAGCCTCAAGTTGGATCAAGGGGGATTCTTTAAGGGATTCTGGATAGGGGAAATGAGTGAGGTGCTGGAGATTGGATCTCGGATCTCGGGATATGTGATCAGTTGGCTGATTTGTTCCGGAGCTGCGTGTTCAGTTTGTGGTCCCTCTGTTGACTGGGTTTCAGCAGGCGTGGACAGGCTGCTGACTTGCTCTATGTTATGGGATGTGTGGCTGACTTCCGGCAGATGTGGCTTCCTGTATGTGCAGGCTTGTTTCAAGCTAGGGCCCCACCTAGCCCGCCAAGATGCCTGTCTCAGTTCCATTAATGTAATGATCATGGTGGCACAATGAGAAGGCATTTATGGGCCCAGTTAGTATATCCTTACTCTCAGCAATCTGATCTAGCTACCACTGGTGCTGAATGTGTAACTTAGCAGCAGCGAAGATCAATCTTATGTGAGGAGCTTAGCCAGCCAATTTCTGATGAAATTTGAGTTTAGCAGACCTCTTCAATTCAGAGGAGGGGAAGGAAATTTATTTGTTCTTACTGTAATCGAGATGTATTCTGGGTACGAGTTTGAACTCCCTGTTCAAGTGACTCTCCCTGCACCGTTACTCAAGAGCTCACAGTGTGTCTAATTAACTGACACGTAAGCCTAAATTAAACTACTTCAGCCAAGACCTCACCATATGGTTCAAGAAGTGCAGCAATGAGCATCTGCCCAGGGATCCACAAGACTTCTGATACAACACATCACTTGGAAACGGCTGGCCTGACAGAACTTTGAAATAGTCATTTAAAGGATTAGCTAAGGAGCCACCAGCATGGGGATGACTCTTAGTGGGTTTGCGACTTTTGTCTTTCAAGATGGGAACTGAGAGTCATTATATGATGCTGTGTAGCTGACAGGTAGAACACGAGTCCAGGAAATAGAAGTAGGGGTATCCCCTCTCCTCGCCGTCACTCCCAATAATTAACTTGCAAAATTTGTCCTCTCTGAACTTACAACCTCAGTCTCTATGCAATTAGACATCCTGATTCATAAGCGTGGAACGCTTCCAGCAGGGTTACAGTAAGAATTCCATTGAAATGGCTGCTGGCTGGTCATTTTGCTGGTACAGACAAAGGAAATGGTTACTTTGCCAACTGGGATGATTTTCCTTAATTTGCAGGAGGCACTAACGTCGGTGCTATGTAATGGGAAAGTGAAGAGTAGGCTGTAATGTAGAGAATTTCCTAGAGTGCATCTTCATGCTTCCGTGCATAGACATGAGTACTGACAGTGTGGCAACCATGGCCTGTCACAGGAAGAATACCCAAGGCTCAGGTCCCTCAGAAATGAAAATTTCAGTCACTTAACATTGTCCACAGGAATGTGTTGACTGGGTACACAAAAATATCAGCAAATTAACACATCAAGATTTATTGTTAAAAAATGAGAACTGGGAGTTGAAAAATACCTCAGCTTCCTGGGCTTTTTGGGGATGTTCTCTAGAGTCCCCTGAGGGGCCCACTGTGGGAGTAAGTGCCAGGTTCTCACAGCTTTAATCAATTCATTAATGCATTCTTTATTGACTTCCTTCCCTTTCTTTTCTCACCTTCTCACGCCTTCAACATGCTCTGTCCGGGCAAGGCAACACGAAGCCCTCTGGTAAATCCTCTACACTCGAGGCGTACTCCTCCCTCTCCCTTTAGTATTTTGTGTGGTCACTCACTAAATAAAACACTCATAACCAAATCCTTGTATCAGGATCTGCCTTTGAGGAGCTCAAACTAAACATTGGAAAGTAGAAAGCTTAGTTGGAAAATAGTGGTATTGCCATGAGCTCAATATTCTTCATTTTTTTTTTTTTGAGGAATATTGGCCCTGAGCTAACATTACCCATCTTCCTCTATTTTATATGTGCGACGCCTGCCATAGCATGGCTTGGTAAACAGTGCGTATGTCCCCACCCAGGATCTGAACCGGCGAACCCCGGTCCCCTGAAGCAGGGCATGCAAACTTAACCCCTAAGCCACTGGGCAAGCCCCCAACAATACCATTCTTTTGTTGCCTAAGATCAGCAGACATATGAGGCCATGGCTTTTCCAGAAGTATCTTTCTGTGCAACTACAGCATGTAGCTGAATTGGCAGTGAAACGTGCTCAGCTCTTTTGAGAAAACAACCAATATACAGTCCTTCTAACTTTTGGAATGCAAAGGAAAGCAGCCTTTGATATCTATTTTCATCCATCTAATTTACAAAGATAAAAGACTTGCTAAAAGCTAGCATTGAAAAATTAGTAAAATGTGTAAAAAAATGTAAAAAAAAGTAAAAATTAGTAAAAATATGTTTATATACTTCTAGTAAGAGAATAAACTGATGCATCATTTTAGAAAAGCAATTTGGTGGGTGGTTGGTAATCAAACCAAAAGCCCTCAGTCCGTGCCTCTTGTATTGATTACCCATCTTTCCTAAAATTTTGTGTACCTGTCATTTGTCTGTTTTGTCTTAACTTTACTTCCACCTTCTCTGCTCTGTTGGAAGCCTGAAAGCTACATTCTGCAATAGAGTCTCCCAGTGGAACGCATTGGCAGGGGTCTGGGGATTGGGAGAAAGAAATAAGCCATGTGCCTTTCTCCCTTGGCTTCTGGATCGGCCTTCAGTAACATTAGGGACATGTGCAGCTCCTGCTCAGGCTGTGTGGCTCCAGCATTGACAGTGCCAGAAGGTGGCCGTCACCCTGAAAGCACAGAGTTCTTGGGTTCTGAAGCAGCCTTGGTAGCATTGACCTTATTAATGGCACTGGTTTTGCTGGAGGCAAAATATCAGTGAATGCCTTTAAGCTTTCTAGCTCCTATAGCATAAAAAGTAATGTGTCCTCCTGGAGTTTGGGAAGGCTGTGGGGGTGTGGTAGGGTTGTTCTAAGGCAGCCAAGACAGCTGCAAGGTCTCTTGCAGAGCAATAATGCAATATGGAAAGACAATTTTTCTCTTTCAGCCTGGGGGTGGTAGGGATTTATTGAAGTTCCAGCCCTTATGATACACTCGTAACCAGTTCTCTGTATAAATCCCCTCCATTTGAAATATAGAGAGTGGTTCTCTTTTCCAGAACAAACTTTGACTGCCAGACTTGCCCTCCCTATTTCTACTTCATCCTTCTTCCATGTGTTGGCCCACTTTTTATTCTGCTTTCACTTCCATTGCTTATCCTCTAAGTGTTTGCTTTCCTCAGGGATCAATTACTGGCTTACTTTTCTTTATATGTACTCGCTGGGTGATGCAATTCATTCCATTGCCTAAATACTGAATACTCCTCCATATCTTTGTCTCATGTGAAATCTCACTATGAGGTCAAGACTATCAGCTGAAAATCTCTTGGCATTACAAATATGAATATTCAAACTGATCCTAGCATCTTCACAGGGTGCCATCAGTATGTTTGTTCTGCCATTTCGGCCCGTTGTTCCACATCTCTCCAATTTCTTAAATTATACTTTGGCTTGCTTTCTTTGCAATTCCCTCTTTCTTTCTCTTTCAAACCAATCTTTCACCTAGTTCTGTTGCTTCTGGTTTCTCAGTGTCTTTGGAATATCCTTCCTGCTGCTTCGTTATTTCATTCTTGATTTGTAACGTGGTATCTCAGAACTCACTGTTTATCACCTCACCTTCAGCATTTCTACCACAGTGATTTTATAAATTAGGAATTTAATTGCATACCTCTGATACTTTGTAAAAAGTTCTACTGAATTGCCAGTCCTGAGGAAAAGCTCAAAGCTTTTTAGTGGGGCAAGAAAGACAATCAGGGCCACAGCATGTGGTTACCTTGTTTGGCTTCATCACTAGCCACTGCCCCCTTTGCACTTTTGAGTCCAGTTCCATCAAATCATTTGCGTTTCTGCACATTTCTATTAATGTGCTATGACCTCTCTTCCTTAGTGCCCATTTTATCTCTTTTTATCTTCTTCCTGGAATGTCTTTCTCTGCTTCATTTCCCTGGATAATTCTCAGTATCCTAGGTCATCTCAGGCATTCAAGTGGCTAGGAAGGCATTCTTATGAGAGCTGTACATTGCTTCTATGTGTACAATAACTATATATATATATATATATATATAAAATCCTTGTTTTTCTGCATTTTACTCACTGCCTTATTAATCTGCCTGTCCATATAAACTGAAAATTCATAGGGGATTGATTGCACAGTGCCCAGCTCAATATGGAATTTCATTGTAGACATTCAATAAAGCTCTCTTTCCTAGTGCTATTTTCTGTATTTCCTTCAAGCATATACATCTTGTCTTTTAAATTGTTATTTTTATTCTGATTATTAATTCTTTCCTTCTTGATAAATATGTTATGTTTCAAAATGATGTATGTCCTTTAAAGCCAGGGTTGGTAAGTATTTTTTGTGTCTACCTATCTCTGTGTATTCAGTAATAAGTTTCTCAGTAAACATTTAAGTATTCTGGGCATTCAGAAAGGGAAAACATGATTTTTTCCACCTTTTAGTCTAGACTTGGGTAGATAATTAATTCATGCGAAAATAATAAGATAATTGATAGCTAGTTTCTGAGTTAATGGTAATAAGTTCATAAGGAACACAGAAAGGAATCTTTATAGACAGCCCATTATAGCCAAGAACAAATCCTGCTGTTTGCTAGCATTAGACTTAGGGGACATTACATAACCTCTTTGAACCTGAGTTTCCCCATCTGCGAAATGGGTATAATTATTAAAATCTTCTCAAGGATGTCATGAAGGTTAAATAAGATGCTGCACCTAAGCTGCTCGGTCCATTTTGACACATAGTAAGCATGCAATACAAATTAAGTGTTCTTCTTATAGAAGTTGGAACTTGATATGGACTTTAAAAATATGCGTATGAATTGGTTAGTCATGGGGAAGAGAGAAGGAACTTTATGGAAGGAGATTGACTCACGCAAATAAAAGCACTCAAGGACTATTGCAGACCAATGAGACAGTAATTCCAGTAGAGGTTGTAAGTGGAGAGCAGAGGGATATAAACTTGGAGAAGTCGGTATCCCAGATTCAGATATACAGGAAAGCTGACCCAGAATGCTTTGATTTCATAAAATTGGCAATTAGTGACCAACAGGGTTTTTCAAGTAGGGAAGTAAAATCATAAGGTTTAAGGTGGGTTATCCTGGCATTACAAAGAAAGTTTGTCTATTCCTCGTTGTAAAAAAATGAAATGATGTAAGACTTGCAGAATTGTGCAGACTGTTTCTTTAAGGAAACAGCCACATCATTCACCCTGAATCATAAGTCCCTTAATTCCGGGTTGTGACTTTGTGCTAAAGGGCAGACTGGTACGTTTCCTCCTGAACTGTGAAATTCTTCACTTTTATTGTTTCTCACTTGCACTTAAACCCTGTAAATGTTGTATTATTGCACTATTATGTAACACAATAGCTGTTATCTCTCACTTCTCTATGCTGATCTATGCAAGGCACCTTCTGTCAAAGAAGTCAGGACCTCTTGCCAGATGAGAGTGATTCATCAAAACTGCTGAACTTTTTCATAATCATCATCCTCACAATGCATGACAAAAGACCATTAGCAGCCTTTATTTTTCCAGGTCTGGTGCAGCATAACAACTTTAGTTTATGTTTCACTGCTTCTCTTTGTAAAGAAATCAATGGTTTTAAAACTAAACTACTCATGACAAACATGTTGGATTCATTAGCATCTGCCCTGGTTGTCTGTATGGAGGTTATATTGCAAACCTGATTTGCATTTTTATCTGCAAGGAGCACAAGGTTTGAATTGCCTAAATGTTTACTTAATTATTGCTCCCATTCTCTTCCACACCCATTCACCTCAAGCCCTCCACAAGCGGTAAGCAAGACTAATTAGTATCTAATTGATATTTTTTCAATAGTGCAATAGAATCTCTCTCAATACAAAGAAAGTAATTTCATTATACACTGCAGAGAACACTTAATCAGTCATAATAACAAATATGGGAGTATTTGTTAGGTTTTCAGAATGATGTATTTTAAATAAGGAGCACCTGGTTGTCTCCACTAGATTTTATTTCTCAAATAGGAAGAGATTATAATCACTCATTTATTTTTCACACATTTACTGGGAGATTATTGTATAATCACTGAGCTAGGCGTTGCCAATACAAAATGAACAAGATAAGATTTCTCTCAAGAAACCCGTAGTCTATGAGGGAAATAAGCTCAGAAAAAAAAAAATTTAAGAATACGGAATGATAGATTTGCACCAAGTATCATGGAATCACAGAAAAGGGCAGGCTAACTCAGTCTAAACAGGTCAGGATTAGATTCCCAGAGGAGATGACACATGAGCCAAAGAGAATGCGGCAAATTAGGCATCAGAATGAAAGGAGGATGGGGCAAAAGACATTCCAGACAAAGAAATCGCCAGCAAAGGTGGTGCCGTGAGAAACATATTCCAAAGTTCTGTCGCTGAATATATTGCATATTCATAAAATGCATTCAAGTCTCATAGCAATTTTTCAACATACCTTTAGCAAAAGAAAAGTAAAAATTTGCCCATAACCTCATATAAAAGAAAGTTATGTAAGTAAAATAAGAAAGAACATATTTTGCCTTTTAACAAATATCACACATGGACTTCATTTTGTTGTAAATAACTTTCTGCGTTCCCTGAAGATCAAATGGCATCTACTGCTCATGCATGTCCTGCATGTCCAGGGACTCACAGGACTTTGGCAAAACTCAGTCAACAGTGAAGAACTGCATGGACTTTGCAGATGGTGACATTGGGAGAGTAGAGGAGAACAAACTTGGAGATTTGTGGGCATTACAGATCTGCACAGACACAAAAAGGTGAGCTGAAATTATTAGATTTGAGATATTTGACAATTAGGAGCCAAAGTAGTTTCTTGAGGTACATATTTATCTCAATGAAGTTTGGTGGTTTTGTCTCTTCAGTGATATATCATTTGTTTTCTAATTTTTTCTAGTAGTAAATGAAAGACTAATTAAAATTGAAAAATTCATTTAAAGCTCCTATAAAATATAGAAGCTTACCAGCCAAAGACCATGAAGAACACTCCGGGATCCATAGTTAGGCCATTTAGATTTCAGCAGCAAAAAGAATATGAAAATTAAGGCTGTCTTGGCAAGAGGAAATTGTGAGGGGCTTTTTATAGGATTTGGGATTCAGATGGCTCACTCTACAGAGAATTTAAGGAAACCAAAGATACTTCTGGATTGAGTGCTGGCAGGAAGCAGGAACAATTAGGTTATTGGATATCTTGTTAGTTTTCATCTAGAAAGCAAGAGGAAAGCTGGCTAGTTTTGTGAGTGTAAAAGTAATTGGAAGATGAAGACTGTTTACTCATTCTTTTGAAATTGTAGTGTGTTCATATCCGTCTTATTTTAGAAATTGCCACAAAGTAGTTACAGAGAGGCCTTGCTTGATCTTTTTGTATACTCTGTAAGTGTTGTTTGTAATAGTCTAGCTGCTTGCTGCTGGTGGTCAGGGATGGGTCAGCTTACAGTTTATTCCGTAGGGTCTAATTCCATACATTTTCAGAATTCTGTTGATGAGAATTTGGGCTGGAATAAGTACCGCGTGTGTTTTCACTGCAGAGTTTGTTGTTTAATCATGTTCTGTGACAATGCCTGTACAGTAGCAATTAAATCTCTGGACAGAATATATTAGCAATATAGGCAATTGCCAGTTTCAAAAGGATTATGAGTCTTTATAATAGATTCTGAAGGCAGAGATATAGACTAACAAACACAGACCGAGAAAGCATATCTCAAAGAACAGCTAGAAAGCCAGGTGGTCATTTTCATAAGACTCTTCATTTATTGTTCTACCTGATCATTGTTTTTCACTTATAGGTGCAACAGGAAGTGTTTGCTATAGCATAAGCTCTCCTTGACTTCTTGTTGTTAGTGCCATCGAGTCAATTCTGACTCCTAGTGACCCTGAGTACATCACAGCATAACCCCGTCTGGTCTTTTTGTGCCATCCTCTCACCTTCTGGTGCTACATCAGACAATATTCCACTGCTAATCATAGGGTTTTCATGGTCAATTTTGGGGAGAGTATGTGGCCAGGTCCCTCTTCCTAGTCTGTCTTAGTCTGGAAGCTCCCCTGAAACCTGTCCACTATGGGTGACTCTGCAGGTCATCTGTGGCATAGCTTTCACACAGCAACACACAGACACTACAGTAGGACAATTCACAGAAGGGTGATATGGTTCCCTGACCAGAAATGAACCCAGACCATGGCATGGGTGAGAGCACTGAATCTTAAAACAGTAGGCCACTGGGGCTGGCTCCCTTTGACTAGCCAAGGGAAATGCAGGGCCCGGATGATTACCTAAGACAACACTAGGTCATGGATACAAACTACTTGCTTGAGCCTACAGAGCAGACTTATACTCATTTTTTATTAAAAACAGCTCAGAAACAAAGTTCAGAACTCTTTTTTAGTTGCATTATTCTGCAATTGGACTGTAGCTCACAAAGCATATATTAAGAGACAGTAGATTGTTATTCCTCAAAGGAGCTCTCCTAAATAGCACTTTGCCTTATTTTAGAATTCCCTGGGTATCCTTAATCCTGTAGATTGAGTATGATAAGGACAATGGATATTTTGAGTAACAGTAAGGCGATGCAAAGTTCTTTAGTGATAGTCCCAGTGAAATTTATATCCTTGACACTGGAAAGGTAGGTTGGCATTCCCTACTTGAGAGACATAAAACATTAAGCAATTTTTGTTTTTTGCTACCGTTACTATAGTAGCTCTCTGGCAAGGAAAGCCTCAATTCATCCTAAGAATAAGCTAACAAGGATGAGTTCATGTTTATAGTCCATTCCTGAGGGCAACTGGTTTGGTTAACAGTACTTTTTAGAGCAGTCAACAGTTAGGACAGTCTGGGATTCTAAGCCTGGCTTCGAATGACATTCCACTTTTATTATGGCTATCTATGTAACAGAAGTCATCTAAAATGTATTTTAATTGTTTTTTCCTATTTTTATGGAATATCCTGTAGAGATCGAGAAACCTCTTCTGTCAAAGCATTCAAAATGATCAAAGCCCCCTCCAAAAGCAAACCTACCTGTCTGTATATTGTTTTTCATCTTTCATTAGTTGAAAAACTTGTATAAAGGTGAGCAATTTACTCATTTGAGTTAATTTAACTCTGGTAGAAGTTCGTTTTTTAATGGTAAACATGTCTATGATACTATAGTTAGCTTGACACCCCTTTGATATGAATCATCAACACACAACATTAAATCAGGGTTATTCAAAGGAGTTTTTATAAGATCTGCACTGGGCATGAATATTTCCCTAATGGAGTCAATGGGCTCAGGGTGTTACAGTGATGGATAATGATATGAGAGGAAAGTGACAATGAGGACATTAGCAAATCTCCAGAGATTTTAATTTATCCTGTGAAGAGTATTGTGATTGTCAGTGATTGACAAGGGTATTTCCTGATTGTTTTGTTCATTTAAAAATTTATTTGTTGTCAGTTATTATGTTGATCCATGCATAAAAGTTGAATTTGTTTCTTTTAACCTGAGAAGTATGCAGTCACTAAAACATACTCATGTTAATATGTTTTAATTATACACAATTAACCTAGAATGACTTTACTCCTCTTTGGCATATTAATTTTTTTATCCTAGATTTGGTAAACAAAAGACCTCTCACAATAAACAAGAGATAATTAAAATCTAAAGGATGTCAAACAAACCAAACTATGCCTATTGTTATTATTTTTTTTATGAGATGAAGGAGCAAATCTTTGCTTTACCTGTGGCCATAGAATCTTAACAGTTTTATTTATCCTAACATCTTAATAGTTTTATTAATCTGAATTTGAAGCCTAAATCTGGGAAAGGCAAAATGAAACAGAACTTTTGGAAGGGGTGTGATATGAACATAATAATAAATGTTGGCATGTAAGAAATATTTATAGGTAGTATTTTTAAACTCAGAGATGAACAACAATGATTATTAAGAACTTTAATATTTTCTTTCCAAAAATGAAGAACTTAATAAAAGTTTTAATTGAATTATGGCAGGAAGTCCCAAAGAAAGTAAAGTTTCCATCATTTTTATGAAATATTTCCTTTTGCTACATTTGTACATTCTTTTAATCTAGTCTTAAGATACTTTCATATATATCATGTATATGAGTGTAGACAATAGATTGTATTTGCTATATAAATTAGTGTTATGAAATATAATGTAATATAAAATACTATGATGTAAAATACTACAAGTATACAAATAGATAATATCTTGAAAGATTATACTGCAGCTTTAAAATAAAACACTATCAGCATATTCAATAAAATAATATAAATATATAATATTGAATGACATTTTAATGAACTAAAAAGTTCTCTTGAAAATTATAAAAACCATGCTTATTATTATGAACATATTTTTATATATATGTTTTAATGATTGTACCTCATACTGCCTCAATCATCTATATTAATTAACATCTCTAGACAAAGTAACAAAAGTTGATTTCCTGCAGATACAAAGAAAACAAGAAGACAGAAAACTAAGAACTGTGTACTTGTTTTTTTCTCAAAGGACACGTGTCATATAACTTACTAATTCCAAGGTGGCAAAAGCAAACATATATAAAACATCATCTGAAAGACTCAGAATATTCTCTTAATTTTTAACTATTTTATAATTCTATAAATCTAGGAGACAGGTGGATGAAAACTATGACTAGTGACCAAAGTCACTAGAAATTAGCCAAGGAGATTAAAGATTGAAGAAAACCGAGGTACTCCAAGTAGTTTGAAAAAAGCCTAAAAAGGAAAGAGTGTTCTGTTATGGCAGCTCTAGCTGACTAATATAATCAAGTTAGGCTTTAACAGATTTTTTTGGCTGTTCATTACTATGGGCAAAGAATACTCCGCCGTTTCTAAAAGAATAGAATTCTTTTCCCCTTCTCAGTCATTCTTGTAGGAGAGGCCATCATCAGTTGTTCAAATGTTCGACTGTGTGTTGATTCTTCATGAGGAGAAGATTGTGGAGGTCCTACAGATAGTTTGAAGGTTGATGAATGTTATTTCATCCTGTTTTTGTTTTTGAATAATTTGTTGACTTCTCTGCCGCCTGAAGATATATGAAGATTCTGGACAGCAGATATCTGGGACAAATGAAAACAATGGAAAGCACTTTAGAAAGGTACAGAACACACTCTGCAGCCATGACCTACCATTGTTCAGATCTGACCAAGAAAACAAGTCTGAATGATTCCCTGAGTCTATCTTAGATAAGTGAGCTACCTTTCTTTTGAATTGTAATGTTATGGTAAAACATGAGTTGTTAGCAATGGTGTGTCCTACTTCTTTGGAAGCCAAAAAGGAAAAACAAAACGAAACAAAAAACCCAAGTCTGTTTTATATTCTACACTAGTTGCCTAAAATTTATACTGGTTTGCGGTGTGCTAAGGGCATTAGATATAAGAATATAAGCTTAAACTAATAATGAGAAAAGGCATGATCAAAAAGATAAAGGAAAAAAAAAGTATGTGAAAGAGAGTGAGAAAATCAATGGTCCCAGGTTTCTAGAATTTTCTTCTAATGGTCTTGGGCAGACACCGTTTACTTTGTGCAGCGGGCTACTTGTTTTGAAGACCTTAAACCTACCTTCAACTTCTCATATTAAACAAGAAGTGACAAGGCTATGTCATTCAAAATCACACTAAGCAAACCTAAAAGAGATTAATAAGAGACTAATATATAAACCAAAATGTCAATTTAGAGAATCAAAATTATTTATCTATCTCAAATGCTGAATTTTGCCAGTCATTGGTTCAAAGCACTGTGTATGTCAGGAGATTAAACCATATATTAAGTTACTGTCAGTAGGTCTAGAGTGAGATCTTTTAAGAAATTTTTTTCCATGAAATATTGAAGAGGAATAAATAATACTATTCTACTTGAATCACATTTTTCTCTCGATAGACAAATTTATTCTCAAAATCAGAGCACTGTAGAACTATACTCATAAATTCTAAAATATTGACCCTTTTTTTTATCCTAGACTCTATGAACTCTCCAAGTCTTCTGCTAAGAAATAAAGTCATGTTTATATTCATGTTATGGTAAATTACAAATTAACTTAAAAATTCAACAATAAATTATCAAGCAGCTCTCATGTGCTAAGAGCTAAAGTTAAAGGGCATTTCCTATTTCAATTAGTTTACAGGCAAGTG
The DNA here is from genome assembly GCF_021613505.1 of Equus quagga. NCBI lineage: Eukaryota > Metazoa > Chordata > Mammalia > Perissodactyla > Equidae > Equus > Equus quagga. The sequence continues at coordinate 101,129,260 of NC_060275.1, forward strand.
AGCAATATGATATTTAATCTGCCATATAGAAATAGAATAGAAACAAAATGAGAGACATAACAAAGGAACATTTCGTTAATCTTCAGGCCCTAATTGCAGGACTCTCAAGTTAAATCTACTCAGTTATTCATTTTGGATTCAGATGATTGCCTGTGATATTATCCCACAGATTTCTAGTATGATTTCTGAAATCCAAGCTAAAACGTATCTACTAGATAGCAATAACACATCAAAACACCAATAAAAACAGTATTTTAAGCAGCAAGGTATGAGTATGAAAAATAAGCTCTACTTCCGGTTTCATAAAATATCTGACAATATGGACTAATCAACTAAGAGATAAATCAAAATTAAAAACTCCTTAGCATGGATTTATTGCAAATTAAAAAAATGGACAGATCATAAATAATAATTTTGAAACATAGAAGGACAAGTGATGAATACAAATGATGAATAAATGTATCAGAAAAGGTTGGATGCTTTGAAAACTGAAGAAATGTACATTGAATCGTGAATGTAGTACCATTTAAAATTTTTGTGTCCGCTAATGCTAACCTGTGTGGTCTATATGAAGCCTACCCTTGACCTCTGGCTTCTAGCTAATAGGCCAGTGTAGGGCATTGACAGAGGTTTCAAGAAAGAAAAGAGAGTGATGTTTAGATATGTACTTCCTCCAGTTCCCTTCTGGCAGGGGAGGGAGGTTCTCCTGGCCATTTTGGTTTGTAGTTTAACCAACAGACAGGTACGTGAGTCTTTCTATTAGCCAGGGTAATTTACCAGGCAGAGTATAATGCTGCTATATAATCAGAGCAATGATGACTGTGTTCAGGATCCGGGAAATTGAGTGGAGTGTTATTTACAGCCCTTGTTAAATTCTGGTCAATAGTAGACTGCGATAATCTAATAATTACTAGAGGCATGATTACAAAGAACTCAGTTTCCACAAAAGTGAAGTTTCACCCAGCTAAACAAATAATTCCCAATCAGCCAAGCTGCCAGTCCAATGTATGGGAAGCATCAACTTAGGCTTCAAGACCAGCTATAGAAGCAAGGAGTGAAACAGATGTATTTTATTTGCTTATTTTTCCATTTTGTTCTGCACTGTCTTAGATGAAGAGCATCGGCAATTCAGCTCTAGGTTCTGAGTACAACTATGATAGAATTGTCACCAACTCTTGACAACAGAAAGGCTCAAGAGATTTGCGTGCCTTTTACCCACAGCACAAACGAAAATAAATACCAAGGGGCAAATTGGGTGCATTGTGTCTGCTCTGTCAAATTTCTCTTTAGATCCACTCTCTGACCTTGTTTTCTATGCTTAGGGGTCTGGGCTATGTGGACAAAATCAAAATTGTCAATTTCTGCCTTCTGGTGTCCTGTCAAGCAGCGGCTCAACACAGCCTTCTCTGTTTCAGGCTGAGGTAATTCCTCCCTCCCTTTGCCTTTCAGGCCTGAGGTGGTGGCGGAGCCCAGTTGTTACCAGGCCCAGCATTCTGCCCCTTATAGTTTTCTGACACGTGGTCTATACCCTCGTAAATAGTTTTTTAAATAAACTTTCAGTGAATTATGCGAATGTAAGCTTTCCATTTCTTTCCTACTCAGGCCCTGTTGTATAAGCTACCTAATATTTACAAGAGTGCTGACTTGGTAATATTATAAAGTATTGCTTTCACTATAAATTACTACAAAATTTTCAGAAGGCAGTTTTATCATATGTATTAAAAGTCCTGAAAAGTTGTTAGTTAGGATAGGCTAAACCATAGCACAAAAGCTACTCAAAATTTAATGGCTAAAGAAGTAAGAAGTTTGTTTCTCAGGTGTGCAGGCCAGGAGAACACTTTTATGTCACGTAGTCATTAAGAAGCTAAGGCCACAGCAGATATTAAACTCAACAAATGTTTCCAAAGTCACCTTTGTTGTCACCATGACAGTCATTCAAGATGGAAAAAAACCAAGGAGGATCATTTTATTAGGAAAATCTGAAAGCAAGGATCATTAATTCTGCTGGCCTTTGATTGGAGAAAAATTAGCCACACGGTTACACCTAATGGTAAAGGAGGATGGGAAAAATAATCTAATCTTGTCCTCAATAAATGGGAGAATGTATGTCAGTTCACAGTAGTCAATCTTTTCCAATTCAAGAAAGTTTCTCAAAAAATATTTACAGTCATACAAATATATGTGTACAAGGTTATATATCATATTATAATTTTTATAATAGGAAATTGAAAACAAAACACTTGATCTAATATTGATTGGTTGAATGATTATATCTCTTGCATTATTGAATTATTATAAAGCCATTTAAAAAACATGGCTTGCTGATATATACTTATATATTCTAATTTTTAAAACACTCAATATGTATATTTTTAAAGGTGGCCGAGAAATAGAAAAGATAAACTATAGTGATTTCTGTGTGTGAGTTTTTGTATTTCTTTAAAAGCTTCTGTGTTTCTAAATAGTTCTACAATGATTATATGTAATTTTTATAATGAAAACAAAAAGTGTGAAATTATTTATAATAGTTATATAAGCATGTCATTTGAACTACTTGAAATATAAATAGGTAGCAAATTATTTTTACAATGAAAAAATATATTTTCCACATTCTCACTTGTTGGAAAAAGGGAACAGATTTTCCTCCCACATGTGAGAAAAAAATCACCTTGGGAAAGAGGCAAAACATGCGACACTTTAGTGCAAACCGAGACTTTTTCAGAATCATGTCAGGTTCTGAAAACAGAAGTTTATAATAGAAACTGTTTAGTAACATTAATCATAGCATTTGGTACAGTCTTGCCCATATTGTCTAAACATTTATTTAAAGTTCTTGTAGGGTTATAAAAGTACCTACATACATACATAATGTTTATTGAATTTCATATTAAAATATCAAAACATTTTCACTGTTTTAATGTCAAACTACTACCCTTTTATCTACTTTTCCCTATCACCTATTACCTTTTAATGGTATCTATATGTCAACAGTTATGTTAAAACTAGTTCTCAAATAAAATATATCCATCTTGATAATAAAAATATGGAGGGATCATAAAAGCTATGAAAATTCAATTTTCTTCTTCTTTTAAATGTGGTCTCCCTCTCTCTCAAACTTCGAGATTCAAATTTTTGAAGCAAGGACAAAACTCCAAAGCTCAGTTTTCTTCCTTTAGCCTTTATACTAGAATGTCATAAATAATCAATTTATAGGATTTGGGTTCCACTTCAAAGTTTGAGAAATATTCAACATCAAAAAAAATAAGTAAATGTGTAGGTCTGTATGTATATATATATATACATACATATGCATATATACATACATTAATATATATTATACATATGCATGGAAATTAGTAATGATTGTTGCTAGTTACTGAAACTGTCAAACCCTTCTGATTGCCACAGTGGTGACATTGCCTGGTGTATTAAACATGACTTTCTTTCTTTCTCGGTTAACCACTTCACATGGCTCTATCACCACAGAATGCCATCATTATAAATGAAACTCATTTAAATAGCAGCCTCTCCCAACTTCATGTTCAATCCCAAGAGGAGAGACGGTATAACACTTTTTTCTCCATAAATAGGTTACTGTATATCACAAATAAATAAGGATTTTATTATAATACCATTAACACACCTAAAATCTGTTTAAAAATCCATTCATGCTATGTAATAACAGCCCATGTTTATTTTTGCCAGCCTACCAAAAATTATATTTTTGCAGTTGCTTTTTGTTGCCATTTGAATCAAGACCCAAATATGGCCCATCTTTTAATACATTACAGCCTCTTCTTCAGTTTATCTTTTCATGCCTATTATTTATTTATTTGTTATTTAAACGTGGTCACTCGTACTATAGAATTCCCTGCTTTCTGGATTTAGATTATTTCATCCTCATGATGTCATTTAGCGTATTCTTCTATTGCCTACATGTTCTGTGAATGGAAAGTTAGATTTCAAGACTTGATAAATTCCATTGAGATCATTTTGAGTTACTCAGACAAGGCAAGAATGGGGTATTGAGTTAAGTAACTGCCTTTTAGGAGTAAGCTGTAATAAAAATGGAAACTCGATGAATACTCTTTGAAAATTTCCAAATGAAATATTGATTGATGGGAAGAGACACTAAATAAGTATTTACTACTGATTGATTTAACCAAGGCTGCAGTAACTTGACTGCAGAGAGCACAAGTAAATGAACACAAATTAGTGTGGCTTTCTCTGTCCTCCCCTCTCTCTCTGGGGATACCCTACATGTAGATTAGGTCTTGTATGAGTCGAAAATACAGCCACATTATTATCTTTCAATGATCTTTTTATACTCCAGGTTGCAGCATCTTCCCAAAAGATTTACATTATTAATCTCTGCACTCCTCTTAAAAACATACTTAAAAATATTGTTGTTCCCCAGTAATGAAAGCAACATAGCCTCAGCTAGGCCACGTCCTCATAGCAAAGGCAGCAGGATTCCCTCCCAGGTGGCCTTGAGTAATTTCCACATTTCCAGATTCCCAGATGGCCCATTTCTACACAAAATTCCTTCAAAGGCATGGAAAAAGTGATAACGCTGGGCACATCCTGACTGAATGTAGTGGCACGTGTTTTTAATTTAAGCCTGTTGCATAGTATTTGAAAGAATTAAACGAGACTATGATGGATTAGCAATTCATTTACATAATACATTAAGATGAATTTTTTTTCTGATAGAGACTGCAGATCAATTTAACTTGGTATCTGAAGAATAAAATGCCAAGATAGTAGGCCTGACAGACATGAAACACTGCAATGCTGTTCAGAACCTCTGATTCCCATCTGTACAACACACTTACTAGGTGACAATCGAACATTCTATTAACCTCACCAAAACTTTTGGATGAAACTCTATTTTCATTAAACTCTGATACTAGTTCTGTGAATACAATGTGGTAGTTATTAATATTTTAGTCTATGATTTAAATCTAAATACAAAAAAGAATGCAGTCACCAAATATTCAATATACGCTGCACAGAGTCATAGAAAAGGCATTCGCACATAGTATTCTTGTTGCATTAAATGACTTTTATGCATTTTTCTAATTTCAGGATTTGATGAATATATTATTTCTGAAAAATGTCTAAATTTCTCTTCAGAAATTTGGATGTGTATAAGTAACATGGATACCTCTATGCCCCCTTAACTCCACAAATTACTTGTATCACATAGTAATCCAATTCTACTTTTATTATACCTAATAGAATACAGCATCATTAAGCATAATTAACTGATTTTCCATAATCACATTTTTTTAATCAATGATTGAGCTTACCAATTTAATATATATATTTGATTGGAGGAGATAAGGATGATAAAGAAATGAGTATCTCAGATGTGACTGACTGTATTATTATTATTTGGTAAAAATAAAAAGAGATCTATTTCTCTACTTTCAGTTTGTAAAGAATGGCTGTTTACATTTCTGGGGAGTTTGTTTTTGAGCCTATCCAGTATCTTTGTCTCCATTCCCTCGTTTGGCTATAATAACAACTCTGCATTCTTTCAAGAAACCACCTCAGCCCCATTCTCACTGTCTGTAATTAGATGGTGTCAAGCTCCTTAGTTCTCCTCAAGTTCAAGAGTGGATATGTTACCCTAGCCTAGTCCATTTGAGGGCAAAACCTCTGAAAAATGATTGGGAAAGGAAAGACGTGACAGACACAAATCCTGTTTCATGTCCTCCTTTCCTGACATACAGGAAAATATATTTTCCAGTCTCCCGTTCATTTAGGCAGGTTCACGTGATTGAATTCTTGGCAAGCCAGTTCAGAGTGCGTTCTCTTTGTTACCTCTCTCGTCCCCTGCTGTGGAGACATTTAAGGGCATGAGTTAAAGAAGGCATGACTGAAAGGTGGAAGAGAGCCTCTTCACCTCCATCAATCATGGATTGAGCAACAAATAACATTTTCTTGTGTTAAACTACCATAAGGGGCTGTGGATATATAAAGGCAGCAAGCCTTACCTAGTCTGACTAACAGAGATGGGTATGCAACCCCAGGTCAATAAGACTTAATCCCAAACTGTTCTTGGACCTATGGTAAATATAATCAATCTGTTTCTATAGTTGATGCCAAAATAATAGAATGCAAGCTTTGCACTCTTGGAGGTCAACTTGCATGGTGGGAAGATGGAGCTGAATTTAGAGTCAAAATATAGAGACAGGGCATGATTTTATTAGACCATCTGAACATTCATCTGTAGCCACGTTGGAAAATTTCAGTTACTTAAGCCAATAAATTCTTTTATCTTAAGCCAATATGTGCTGTCTGTCAACTGCATTTTGAAGAGCTAAGATTGATAATGGCCATAGAATTTTCAGTGGGTTTTCTACAAACTTGCTATACACATATCTTGATCTTTGAACATGGGGATTCCCATCTGATTGACTTACTCTGTGAATACAGAAATGACAATGAATCAAAAAGCTTCTTTAAATCTCTCTTATTTGATGCCCTACCAGACAGCCAGCATGATTCTCATCCTGAAATGATTTTGTGTTTTGCTTCTCGGTACAACTTAATTGAAATTAACCTCTGGATAGTTTCTGTTCATCATATTTTGTGATAAAATACACAAACAGGCACATACTTTTTTTTTATCACTTTGAAAAGTATAATTTAAAAGTGAAAGTTAAATCCTTGTTCCCTAGACAATCTTAATATCCACACTCATGTTGAACATATCTTTGTTTTTTGAATTATATTTTTAGCTTTGAAAATATCTTAATCCCATCACATACCTGCTGAGCTCTAGAAAATCCCTGCTCCTGAAAAATCAATTTTACAAACTTAATTTTTCTTGTTTTTTCAATTTTATTAGGCTAAATCTTATAAGCTCTGGGTTAAAATTAAGCTGCAAAAACTTCCTGAATCTTATTTTTATTGATTTTTCCAGACAGAGCTTTAAAAATGGCTATTATATAAACACTACAGAAGAATTTTGTCCTATATATGAAAACTCTGAGAGATTATTTATGTTTAAGATTATCTATGTGAATTTGAATCATAGATGTCTCAGTTTGATTTAGTGGGCTGTATTTGACTTAATTTTTGTATTTTAAATCACAAATCACTTGGTCCCAATGTTGTGGCTGATTTGTTCTACTTTTATTATTCTGGGTTCCCAACATTGGCTTACATACAGAGATGTAAAATACTATTCTACAGAATATTAAAAAGTAAAATAAAAATAATATTCTCTAGAAAAGCACATAATTTATTTTAAGGAGAACATTTAAAAATGTAGGCTGAATTTCTGTAGCTATAACCTTCTTATCAGCTAACAGTTTCAGCTTTTCTTCTATTGAATCATAAGTTTCCCAGACCCCTCATAATAATGTCTCTGTATTAATTCATTTATTGATTGATTTAATAATTACATATAGCTTTTGGATTTACTGTAGACTATTGATCTCACTCGTAAAAAGTTGCCTGCAGACTGCATCAACACTACTGAAATATTTCACTAGTGCAAGTTAAGAGAAGGATTGTTATTTCTCATCCTCATGTCTGAATACTATCAGTTGAATAGTGTAAATAAGCTTGATTAGTTATTTCAGGAAGCAGAGTCACAAAGCAAATGAACCAAAATTCCCAGATCTTTTGTTCACATGGACTACTTACTTTCCAAAAATTGTGTTACTAGGATTTCTGCTAAATTTTGTCCTGTAGATGCTGGCAAACAGGTGGAGTCCAATATAACCATATAAATGAGTCAAATTAGTTATCTCAAACAACTTGGAGCCTTCTGCCAATGTTGTAATATCAAACTCTCCTTGTCTTCATGTAAGTCATTGAATAAAGTAGTGTACACAGAGATATAAGTGGGGAGCTATTATATATAATGATGGCATTTGAAACCGGTCCATTATTCATCAGTTTCTAGTCAGAAGAAAATCCTCCAAATAAAAGCATGATCTGGTGTACATTACCACCTCTTACACACAAGATTCTTAAAATACACTCGGAAATCTAATTGTCTATGGAAAATACACACTATGCCTTGATTATAGGTAAGTCTACTGAACAAGATGAAGTCACTGTGGCTCATGCAAGTACGAGGTTTTCATAGCCTTCACTGGAAGATCCTACTCTTTTGAGCTTAGAGAAAGCCAAAGAACATTTAAGGACTGCTAATTAATATCCAACAGCTACACCACATGGTGGAATGGCTCAGTGATGGAAATGGCAGCAGTGGTCTGTTAGACCCTAGGACTTCCCATGACTTGCTTATGGAATTTGTAACTTTCTTTTAGATTATACAAAACAAGGGTTACAAATACAAATGCTCAATAAAGCCAGATTTTCCAATTTTTCAAGAGCAGCAAAAAAATCTAGATATTAAAATATATGGGATTTCCCAAATTGAAAATGTTACCTATATTAGTTTTAGAAACAACAATTTGCAGCCTACTACATGAGTGGACAGAGTGTGGGTTAAGTGCCCAAGGATCTTGAATAATACGAGGGAGATAAGAAGGAAGAAACAACATGTTGAAATGTGCTCCTGACAATCCAGCAAGTTTTATGACCAAGGAGGCCCAATGCTTCCCTCTGTTTGACTGAACTTTGGCCAGGCTTCTTCCAGACTCTAGACCTTGACTTCTCTTTTCTTAGAGCATTTACTCTAGAAAACCTGTAACTGGAAACTCTTTCTCTGCCCCTTTCAGATGTACATCTTCTAAAAAACCTCTTGCCAGTTTTACAATCCAGGAATGTCTTCCTCAAGGACCTGGGAGCCATCCCTCTGAAAAGTAACCATCAAGGAAAATAGCGCCCCCATCTGCCCGTCTCTGGAAGAAGATAGGAGACTAACTGTGACAGGCAGCAATTAGCAAAGACAAATGGTATAGAATCAAAGAGAAAAAAACCAGCAAACTCACGAATAAGTGAATGTGCCTGACACATCCCATAGATAAATATTCCCCCTAAAGTCCTCCAGTACTTTCTACTAGCTTAGTCCAGTGTTCAGAAAGCCTCCCACCTTTTTTCTGAGTTGAGTTGAATTCAGAGTGAGTCCCATCCCCTCCCCCCTACAGCAATAGTCTTGAATAAATTCTTCCTTGACTCTTTAATTTTGTGCAAAGCAATTTTCACTGTGACAATATGTCTCAAATGAATTTAGAGAAATAGGAAGAATGTGACTAATTATACTCCAGCCACGGTGGACTCATTTGTTCAGGTTCTACATTGCAATTGTCTGTGTACTAATGGGTCTTACCCATTGGACAGCTTTCTTGGTGGGAGTGGTCTAGTTTTCTTCTATGTCTCTCAGGACTAGAAGGGTACACAGCTGCTAATAAGCATTCATTACATGTGTCTTGAGTGAGGTGAATGTGAAATGGATAAGTAACCCTGTCCAAGCCACCACACGAGTTTTTCTATGAAAATGAAATTAGGTAAAGTAAAGGGATTTAAAAATGAGAAGTGTCAGAAGTAGTATATTCTAGAAGAAAGTGTACAAGTTTTAGTAAACTGGATGTTAGAATACAACAACATCCGTTTATCAGTTACATGATCACAGGCAAACTATTTATCCTCTTGCACTACAGTATGTTTATGTGTAAATTAGAGAAACAGTAGCAACATTGTTATCAAATACTATATGGAGGGCTCTCAATATTTAGCAGGTTTTTATAGCTTTATAAAATAATCGTTATTGTATATAGTTTATTATTCTCTATTACCTTAAAATAATCATTCTAAACAACATCATGCTAATTTATACTGGAGTAACATATAATTATTTTGGAAAAATATTGAATAGAAATGTTAGGAGTTGTAATAATTTGAGAATCATCCTGTTTCTAATCCTACCTTTTGTTTTTATTTTTATTAAAAAAAAAATGACGTTTTCCCCCTACCACGTGAATTCCTATTCATACTTCGAGAACTATTTCAAGGATTGTAATTCCTCTGCTAAGCCAGGAATTAGGGTCAATAACCCTGCTCTTTTTGTATCTTTTATATACTTCTTATGTGAAACACATTTCATCGCACTGTGCGTGTCTATATTTGGTTTCTGAGACCTTCTTGATATAGGAACCATGACTGTTTCATTGCTATTTCTTCAAGACTTGTCTTCTGTGACTGGCACATAATACATCCTCAATATTCGGTTGTTGATTGGTTGGCTGGCTAGCTGGCTGAGGCAATTTTTCTCAATATTTGTTACAAACTGAATAAAACGTGGGGAATTAAGAGAAAAAACCTTAAAAATGAAAGCAAAGTTTTTTTAGCCCCTCCTAAAATAACAATATTGGCAAAATTAATGAGTTGAAATAATGGGTTTCATTTGACTTGAAATCACAAGAATATACCAAAAACACTTTATTGTTGTCACTTGAACTTATCTTTATTTATTGCTAATGGGACTGACAAACGCAAAGTAGAGAATAAACACACACACACACACACACACACACACACTACTTTCATACTCTCTCGCTTGTGCCGTTGTTTGACAAAACAAATTCTTCAAATGTTGCAAAATTGTGGAATGCTTCAGAACTGTTATAAAGATTTCTATTTCTTTGGTTCCACAAATTATAGTTTATAAAGACAGAATACTTCATGATTTTGAACAGACACCAAAATGAATAGCTTTAAAAATGCTAGCATTTATTGCATTATTTCTTAGTGCCAGGCACTGGCTACATATTTTCCATTCCATTTAATCTAAACATTAATCCTGTGTAGTAATTACTATTGGGCTTCCATATTTCTTGAAAAGAAACTTATGATTAGAGAATAACTTTGCCCACGGTCCCAGCTAACATGAGGTGAAATCCCAATTTGGATATAAGGATCTGTGAATCCAAAGCTTATGTTTTCAAGTATTATACTACTGTCCCAACGGTACAGAAAGACCTGCACAGATTCTTTAAACCTTTGCAATTTATAATAGAGGACCTCAATGAAAGGCTGAATAAATTAGCATTGTGTATTAACCTTGGCTTTAGTAGACTATAGGAAGTGAATGCATGTACCTGAAATTTGGTACTATGCTAAAAGATTACTGTGATGTGAAAACATGTCTTGAGTATTCTTTGCCCCAGAGGAGGCAAAACCTAGGAATTATTCAGTTTAAAGGAGAGAGAATAATAACTTTTCTAAAAGAAGAAAAATGGATTTCAATCTTGTTGTGTCCAAGGCCATGTAGATATCATGTTTGCATAGATAACACATTTTTTTTTCAGCAAACCTTTTCATTTTTACAGCTAATCGAGAATTTCATGTGGATTCATTACTTTATTAAAAATAGAAAGTGAGTGAGAAAAAGAGAGAGACTAAGAAGAGGAATTTTATGATACCTATTATGTGCAACCCAGTTAATGATGAAACTTCATTTTCTTTAATACTCCAAAGAATTAGAAGCATAGAAATACAAATCACACCTTCTTAATTAGAACAAATTAATTACTAAAAATGATGAAAACAATTTGCAATAGCTTCATTTTCCCTAAAATTACATATTCGTTTCTATATGCATTTCTAGCTGGAAGTAGCATTTCTGTTTATTAACATTTGTTGCCAAGTCCTATATATCATCCGTAATTCTGGGTTATTAAATTCCTGAAGCATGCAATACAGCAAACTTAATAGATTTTATGCAAATTGTTATATAACAAAATAAGAGCAGCTGGTACTCATCACATAAGGATCTTTCCATAACAGTTTCATATTTTTGTTAAAATTAAACAAAACATAAAGGTACCTCTGTGGCTTTTAACTTATTTTAGTGCATTCTTTCTAACTGTTTTTCAGCCATTTTAGCCTAACCCTTTGCACCACATTATGATAAAATTTCTGCCTTAACATTCTTTTGATATTCGGTAAGTTACTATCTTTGACTTCTTACTAGGATCAATGGGACAATTTGTGCATACCAACCTTTTCAGTGTAAAACAATCTATAGACATATAGAGGACAAAATCAACTTAGAATCTACCTCAACAATTAAAGTACAGACAATATCAAAATGTTAAGCTGCTAGTGTTATATTTAGATTTATTAATATATAAAACAGGTCTATATAAACACGTGCACACGAATATATATGTTTATAACCTATATCTTTTCAATTATGCTTTCTCTGTATATACAAGAAATACAACATAGAGATAGCTGACTCAAGAACGATGATATGTAGACAATAAATTTGAGCGCAGTGCACATTTGCTTTTATTCCATAAGTTTACAAATTTATTTATACAGAGAATTAGAACATTGCATTTCATAATTATGCTGAACTTCTATTAAATGGGTTTTAGAGTTAAAATAGTTAAATGAAGTAATGATTGATGGGAAACTTACTCATGCTTTCATTTAAAGTTAGAAAATTATATAGGGCAAGTGTTCATTTTGGGCATGGGGAGAGGAATCAGAGATAAGTTGTGATAGGTGAAGTAAGTCTGAGCAAGGTCACTTTGCCAGTACATTGGCTTCCTAAAAAGAAGCCTATAAAAGGGCAAGGGAGGATGCATAAGTCAAGCTTAACGTACACAGTGATTCCGCTCTTCGCATAATGGAGAGTTTATTTGAGTGTAACAAGGAGAGAAGCATATGTATCTTTACAGGACACAAAAGAACCAAGAGAGTACTATTTGTTATTTTATTTCTCAGCAGAGAGATATAAAGGGATTTTCCACTGTGCCTGTATTATGAGATATATTTTAGCATGAAATTTTTAAAAATTAAAGTGGGCATGAGAACTGAAAAATAAATAAGCAAATAAACAGGTGTCAGAGGTAAATGGATGAAATAAACAGGTCAAAGGGTTTTATAAGCCATGTTGAAAAAATAATTTCTCTTGGATTGTTAATAAAATTGGCATTACAACAAAATAACACAGTATTAATATAATTCTTAAAACTATGTAACCACTTGAAAATTAGGTCAACGTCAAAATTCTTATTTGATCAGATGGAAAATTATTTCATTTATAGAGAGTATGTGGAAAATAATATAAAAAAATCTGTGGGTCATGGTTAAACTCTTCTCACAGAAACATATTATAATTTTATCTTATTTTTATTAGTTAAGAATAATTAAAAATAAATGGATGGAGCATGGTTATTTGGCCATTTATGAGCTGACTATTCAGAGTTAAAAGCTTTCATCAGAATTAACAGTAATTTCTCAGAGGAGAAAATTAAAGATACTTTTTAAAATAGCACTCAAAACTATATCAGAATCCAATAATAAATTAACAACAAGCAAACAGCACTTATAAGTTTAAAAAAATCTAAAATATACACCAAAATTGCATTTCAATAAATGGAGACTAACGGACAATTCTTAAGTGGTAGAAAGATCAGATTTCCTCAGTTTGTATACTCATATAATGCAATTTTATTTGAAATACTCGATTTCCCCGTGAACTTAAAAAATTTGCTTTAAAATTCACATTGAAAATGCATAAAAAATAGAAAAATATGTGTACAGTTGCCACAGGATATATAAAAGTATTGTAAAACTTCATTGATTAAATAATTGGAATGCTGACCCAGCAGCAGATATGCAGATCAATGAGCAGAGGACAAGTTATTAATTGAAGAAAAAATTTATAAGACAAAATTTGCACTTCAAATTACAGAGAAAAAGTGTGGATCATTCAGTGAATGGCATGATTTACAATTGCTAATAATACAATTGCTATTTCTGATCTGTCAGCATTCCTTTGAAATAGTGCTATGCTCCTGTTCTGAATGCCTAGAATACTTTTTTGTTATTTTGGAAATCTCTTCTCTAGAAGTCTTCCTATGCATATAGGAGTGAAAATACAGTTTTAATTATAGTGTATTTCTTTTGATCATTCTGAGCCTTTTGCCCAATTTGCATGTTGTAATATAGATACTTTTGAATATTAACAGCCTCTATTGTCTCTCTAAATGTTTCATATTAAACTTATTTTCTTTATTTTTAGTTTTACACTTAAATATTAGAATGTGCTAAATAGTTGTGTTATGCATATACACCTCTATATTATATAGAATATTTTTTTATGATCTTGGGGTTTTCTTCCCCTCAGAATCCTACAGAGATTTCTTTATAAATTATTAAAAATGTAAAAACTCCCCCAGGGGAGGGAGAAAGCCATGGACTTACATGTCTTGAACATAATAATTGTTTGAAATTTCAAATGTAAAGTTCACAAAAATAGATGCTATCTTAAGCCCCCACTACTTTTTCTAAATGTAGTACATAAATATGCTGATGCAAACATCAAATTCATAAACCATGCTGAAAAATTTTAGAAACATAGCCGTCAACCATAGACCAATAGGAAAATGAAACAGAAGTTCTCTGAAACATGAGCCCTGAGAACTTTTATACATATTGGTCAAGTTGCAGGAGGGAACAGCCTGGCAGGGCTCAGCATATAAGAAAATGTGTGTTGGAAGCCCTGTTGTTAGAGGTACTGTCCAGATACTTTGAAAGAAGTTAAGTCAAGAGCAATTAATTAACTTTTGAGAGGTTAAGTTATAAATAATTTTATTACTTACTATATTAAAAACGAGCACAGGGCTGGCTCGGTGGTGTAGTGGTTAAGTTTGCACTCTCCACTTCAGCAGCCCATGGTTCATGGGTTCAGATCCCAGGCACAGACCTATAAACCACTCATCAAGCCATGCTGTGGTGGTGTCCTGCATACAAAATAGAAGAAAATTGGCACAGATGTTAGCTCAGGGCCAATCTTCCTCACCAAAAACAAAAAGAAGCAAAAAAACTAGCACACACCATATATGATGCATTTTGGGATTAAATACAAATTTTGTGCACACAAAAATTAACCTCAATCTATTCTTTGTAAAATATACAAACATTAACACAATGGATCTTAGACTTAAACATAAAGCATAAAATTATAAACTTTCTAGAATTAAATATGTCAGTATATTTGGAACCTTTACTAGGCAAAGACTTCTTAGAAAACCAAAGAATGATACATAAAAAAACAATTGATAAATTGGTTTGCATAAAAATTAACAACCACTTATGTTCAAAGATTAAGAAAATGAAAAGATGTCACAGAATGAGAGAAAATATTTGATAAAGCAATATCCGAAATATATGAAAAATTTTAAATTCAATAATAAGAAAGCAAGCAGCCCAATAAAAAAGTTGAAATATTTGAGCTATACTACAACAAAATAGAATTACAGAGAGAAAGTAAGCACTTCAAAAAATGTTCAACATCAGAGCCAGCCTGGTGGCGTAGAGATTAAGTTCAGCACTCTCCGCTTTAGCACCCTGGGGTTTGCAGGTCTGGATCCCGTGTGGACCTACACCACTGATCAAAGCCATCCTGTGGTGGTGACCCACGTACAAAAAACAGTTTTATTCATAACCACTGAAAGGTATAAACTCAAATTTCCCTCAACCAGGACATGGACAAACTCTGTTCTTTCATACAATGAAAGTAGCAAAAAGGAATGAACTACAGACACACGCAACAACAAGAGTGAATCTCAAATGCGTTATGCTAAGAGAAAGTAGGCAAACTCCAAAGGTTATGAAAATATCCTCCATAAAATATTAGTGATTCAAATCCAGCAACATTTAAAAATGATTATATTCTATGATTAACTAGGATTTATTCCGCATATGCAAAGTTGGTTCCCCATTTGAAAATCAGTCAATGGAATACACCACATCAATACACTAAAAGGGAGAATCATATGATCATATCAATAAATGCAGAAAAAGCATTTTAAAAACCAACACCCATTTATGGTAAATACTCTCAGCCAATTCGGAACAGAGGGAATCTTTCTCAACTTGACAAGGAACAGCCACGAAAAATCTACAACTAACATCGTGCTTAGCATTGCATGACTAAATGCTTTCCCTGTAAGTTCAGGGACAAGACAAAGATGTTTACTCTCATTCACCATAGTATTGGAAGTTGTACCTACTGTAATGAGTAAAAAAAGAGAAATAAATGTCACACAGATTGAAAGGAAGAAATAAATCTCTCACTATTGGAAGATGGCATGATTGTCTATATGAAAAGGAAAAACAAACTCTTAGAATTAATAAGTGAATTCAGCAAGGTCGCAAGAATATGTCCAACACATTAAGAAATCACATCTATATAGTAATAATAAGCATGTGGAAACTCAAATTTAAAACTCAGTATCTTTTACCATTGCTCCAAAAATGAAATATTTAGGTACAAACTTAACAATATATGTACAGGATCTATGTAGTGAAAATTACAAATTACTTGAAAAATAAATCAAAAAAGCCTTCAATAAATGGACAGACATAGTGTTTTGAAGAATTGGAAGACTTAACATGGGGAGATGTCAATGTTTAATGAAATTTCTAACAAAATGCAGCAATGTTTCTTTCCTATAGACATAGACGAGGTTCCTCTAAACTTTATATGGAAAGGCACAGACCTTAGAATAACTATAACAGCATTGAAAAGTAAGAATAAAGTAGGAAAGATCAATTTACCTGATAGTAAGACCAACTATGTAGCTACGATGGTTAAGAGAGTGTGGTGTTGGGAAAGGAATAGACACATAGACCAATAGAACAAAAGAGAGAACCCAGCAATAGATCCACACAAATACACACGCCCAGCTGTGTTTCGACAAAAGTGCAAAAGCAAATCAGTTGAGGAGGATAGCCCTTTCAACAAATCGTGCTGGAGAAATTAGACATCCACAGGCAAAAATAAAACAAACAAATGAAAAAGAAGAAAAACAGAATCTCAACCTACAACCTAAACCTCACACATCTTTCATACATAAACTAACTTAAAAATGCATAATGGATTTAAATGCAGAACTATAAAAATTCTAGAAAAAGATAGCGAGAAGTATTTGAGATCTAAGCCTAGATAAATAGTCCTTAGATTTCATATCAAAAGTACAATTGAAAATTGAAAGAAATTGATAGATCGGACTTCATCAAAATTAAAAACTGTCACTATGCTAAAAGTTAAAAGAATGAATAGACAAGCTATAGATCAGGGAGAAAATATTGTTAACAACCTACCTGACAAAAGACTTGTATCTAGAATATATAAAGAACTCTTAAAACTCAATAGTAAAAGAATAAGAGTACAATGAGAGATGGGCAAAATACGTGCCCAGGTGTGTCATTGAAAAGGATATACAGATGGAAAATATACAGATGGATATACAGATATACGGATGGAAAATAAACATCTGAAAAGATATTCACTATCTTTAACCATAAAGGAAGGGTAAATTAAAATCACAATGAGATATTACTACACAATTACTAGAATGACTAAAATAAAAAACTAGTGAAAACCCCAAATTCTGGCAAGGATGCAGAGAAAGAAAAAGAGTAAAAGAGTAACCCACACCCAGAGCTAGAAGAAGGAAGAAAATACTCAATATTAGATTGGAAATGTACCAAATAGACGATAGAGAAACAACAGAGAGAATCAACTCAGCAGAATAAAAATTGGTTTTATAAAAAGATTAATAAAATTGAAAAACTTTAGCCAAACTGACTATTAAAAAAAGAACAAGATTCAAATTACAAAAGTTAGAAATGAAAGTGGGGACAAATGTTACAGAAATAAAAATAATTAAAAGAGAATACTGTGAACAATTGCAACAAATTATCAACAAATTAGATAAACTAGATGAAACGGACAAATTCCTAGAAACACACGAGCCATCAAAACTGACTCACAAATATAAAAAATAATAACACACGTACAACAAGTGAAGATACAACAAATGCTTCCCAGCAAAGAAAAGTCCAGGATGAGATGGCTTCACTGGTGAATTCGACCAAGTGTTTGAAGAATTAATACTCATCTTTGTCAAATTCTTCTGAAAAACACAAGAGGAGGGAATCACTTCCCAACTTATTCTATGAGGCCAACGTCACCCTGATAACAAAAGCAAAGATTCACAAGTAAGGAAAACAAATACCTCATGTGAATATAGACGCAAAAATTCTCAACAAATTACATTTATAACAGCATATTAAAAGGATTATACACCATGAATATTTAACATCAATCCTTAGGAAATCCTTCCAAAAACTAGAAAAGTAAGGAATGCTTCTCAACTTATCCCAAGAGGCTAGTATCATCCTGTTATGAGAGCCAAAGACATCATAAGAAAAGAAAACTAAAGGTTAATCTCTCTTAAGAAGATAGATGCAAAATGTCCTCAATAAAATACTAACAAAACAAATCCAGCCGTACATGAAAAGATCTGTACACTATGACTGTGGCATTGATCTCAGGAATGCAAAATTGACTCAGCATAAAAAAAATCATTCAATGTAAGACGCCATATTAATACAACAAAGGATATTATCATCTTAATAGACGTGGAAAAAGCTTTTGACAAAATTCAATGTGTTTTCATAAGAAAACACAAAAAATTAGGAATAGATGAGATTTTCTTTGAACAAATAAAAAGCAGCTACAAACACTCACTAACGTAATATTTAGGGGTGAAGGATTGAATGCTTTCCCACTAATAACGGAAACAAGACAAGCATGTTCACTCTCATCACTTCTATTCACCATTGTACTGCAGATGATCTAGAAGGCAATTAGGCAAGAAAGTGAAATAAAATGCATCCACATTAGAAAGAGAGAAGGAAGTTCTCTCTATTTGCACATGACATTATATTGTGTGTAAAGAATCCTAAGGAATCCAAAACATCGATTAGAGCTAATAAACAATTTCTGCAAGTTTGCAGGATACAAGATCAATATACAAAAATCCATTGCATTTCTACCCACTTAGGAATAAATATACAAAAATTAAAATAGGAAAACAATTCTAGTTACAGGAGCACAAAAAGAATAAATACTTAAGAGTAAGTTTAATAAAAGAAGTGCAAGACTTGTACAATGAAAATTACAAAACACTATTTAGAGACACTCAAGATGACCTAAATAAATGGAAAGGCATCTTGAGTTCTTGGATAAATAATTTCTAGAAATGATCTACAGATTCAATGCAATCACTATCAAAAGCCCAGCTGGCTTCTTTGCAGGATTTATAACTGATTCTAAAATTCATATCCAAATACAAGGAAACTGTAATAGTCAAAATAGTCACGATAAAAAACAGAGTAGTGGGCTGGCCCTGTGGCACAGAGGTTAAGTTTGATGTGTTCTGTTTTGGCAGCCCAGGTTCATGGGTTCAGATCCCAGGCGTGGGCCTACATCACTTGTCAACCATGCTATATCATGACCCACATATAAAGTGGAGGAAGACTGGCACAGATGTTAGCTCAAGGCTAATCTTCTTCATGAAAAAAAAAAAAAAAAAGAGGAAGATTGGCGGCAGATGTTAACTCAGGGCTAATCTTACTCAGAAAAAAATAAAAAAAGAACAGAGTAGAAAAACTAACTCTTTCCAATGACAAAAGTTACTATGAAGCTAATATAGAGCTCCTGCCTGAGGTTCCAGCCTGCCATCCTGTCCTTCAAATTTCAGACTCATGATTGCTACTTCACCTCTAGCCTGAGTTTCCAGTTGGCTGGCCTGCCCTGTAGATTTCAGATTTACCAGACTCCACAGTTGTGTGAGCAGAATGGAAACTGGCCAGGATTTTGATGTTACAGTCTTGAGACAGAATTCCTTCTTCTCAGGTTCTTCTAGGAAGGCTTCCAAGTGATCAAATGAGGCCACCCAGATTAATTGGGGTAATTTCCTTTGCTTAAAATAAAATGATTAGAGATGTTAATCACAAAAAACCTTCACAGCAATACCTAAACTAGCATTTGACCCAAACTGCCCACCATGGCCTAGTCAAGGTTGTACATAAAATTAACCATTACATCATCTTAAAATGTGTGTTTACCAAATCGATACATCCATGGAAAAAATGTTTAAAGATACTTGTGTTTTTCCATGAACACAAACTGAATTATTTTTTTCTTTCTTCATCTTTGATCTTTGAGCAATTTCCAGTGTCCAAATGTGATTTACTTGTTCCAGCGTTTACAAGAAGAAGAGATGGTATGATTCAGGAAGAAGGACAGATCAAGAGAGGTATTAACATTTTATCAGGGGTGATTACCTCCAAGTTAAAGCAGTTTGTAAAAAAAGTCTTCATTGTAACAAAGGAACAGAGATGAGTGGAAGATAGGACTAGAATAGTGCATGTTCCTGAAATGTGAAAAGAAAACATGATAAATATACTTACATTAGCCTTAAGAAATAATTGAAACGAATGTTTTGGATTCATAAAAATAATACTGGTAATTATAATGAAAACTACTTTCTGCTGTTAAGATTATTTGAATATTCTTATATACCTTTAAACAATGATTCATTCTTGGTTTTTCTCTCTAAAGTTCCATATATAAACCTGCCCTGCATATAAGTAATCTAAAACCGTTGCTTCTATTAAATATATTGATTCATATTTTTTCATTTGTATGCAAATACTATATTTATTTTTTACTTTCTGAGAAATAATAATTTTTCATTGGTTAATTATGCCTTTAAGGAAGAAAATTCTGAAGGCTGAAAAGAGGCAATAATTTAAAGCTAAAATAAAATTATAAATTACAAGAAGCGCTATTTAAAGCTTAGATTAACATGTTCCCCTGTAAGGCCTTTTGTTAACACCTCAGGAGGCTGAGAAAACATCCCACGTGATTTAGATTGTGAGTCAAATTTTTCTACTTAAGAGATGTGGCTCTTCTTACTTATGAGATCAATAATACATAAAATAGATAGTCCACGTTCTGTAACTTAACTTGAACAAAAACAAGAAATAAGTTGTTTGATTAAAAAAAACAGACTAATATATGCTCACTGTCTAATGAAAGTCAGTTAGTTATTAATTATTGCTCATTTAACTGGATTAGTTGAGTAAGTTTGTGGTTACCCACACTGAATTACTTCTGCTGCTCAAATACTCGGGCAGACCTTGCACTCCTACTCTAAATATAGCAAAGCAGTGAGCCAACCTGAAAATGAAGATGCCAGAGAATTTTTAGGCACAGTCCTGACTTGCCAGGCCTGGTGGCATGTTAAGTTCACACATGCTGCTTCGGCTGCCCAAGGTTTGCAGGCTCGGATCCCAGGTGCAGACCTAGCACCACTTATCAAGCCATGCTGTGGCAGGCGTCCCACATAACGTAGAGGAAGATGGGCACGGATGTTAGCTCAGGGCCAGTCTTCCTCAGCAAAAAGAGGAGGATTGGGGTCACATGTTAGCTCAGGGCTAATCTTCCTCACACACACGCAGATAATAGACTAATCTTAAATTTTTTATTCTTAATGACCTTTCCACCACTAATGCGTATAAGCTTGATTGTTTTAAAAATTCCTAGCAATATTTACAGTAAAATGGAATTACTGTTTCAGGTACCATTTTTACAAATAGTGTGTAACTAACTAGTAGCAGCTTAAGATACAAGAAGGAGCCTTGCGAAGAAAAGTTCGGTGACAGTGAGCAAGTAACTACATGCTCTAGCTTTAGTGTTCTTAGCGGCTAAAGAAACTGCTGGGTTTGATTGACAATTTCTAAAATGTGGTTCCGTGGAGATGTTCAAGATGACTTTAAATGGCATACAGAGGAAGTTTAAAAGTTGTTACATCTGTGTTTCAAAGTGAGTTAGAAAATTCAAGCTATTTTCTACATTTCAGTGACAACTATGGAGTAGAAAGTATTTTATTCCTGAAATGGAAGGCCAGATACTGCTTTTCATATGTAAATGTTTCATTATAGATATAAAGAGAAAAATTAGCTTTAACTAACTCAGTATAAAAATCAATGACCTTGTCCGAAAGGAGCGCAGTTCAAATATGGATGGAATTTTCTCAGTAGTGCCCTCACAGTTGAAATATTTCCTTAGGAATACCACTTTGTGGTATCCTAAACTGGTATTGCTCATTTTCAAGAAAAAGGGAAATTGATTTCCTAAATAAGTATGCACTTCAGTGACTAAAACGATATATAGATGAATCTATATAAAAATATACAAATACAAAAACATAGGAATACACTAGAAGTTTTACAGTGACTGAAACAATCATGCTCTCTATAATGCAAAAACAAGGCAAAATCTATGTTTTCAAAGGTCAAGCCTTTAGAAAATATATAATATACAGTCATATTTGGCAATATTTCATCTACTTAGTTCAGTTTGAGAATCGGTTACACTATCAAATAGGGAATTATTTAGTTTGATACTCATTTCTAAATTTCTCAGAATCTAAAATTCCTTTTTCACTATTAAATGCAAGCACAAATCAAATGGGCATTTATTTCAAGCAGTTCCTACCATCAATAAATACATATAAGCTATTCTGAGGTATCAGAAACTATTTTGCCTGAAAAATTCTTTGTAATTCAGGAGTCAGAAAACTTTTTCTGTAAAAGGTCAAATAGTAATATTTTTAGGTTTTGTGAGCCATTTGAGCTATATGGCAATGCTTCAACTCTGCCATTGTAGTATGAAAACAGCCATAAACTTTACATAAAGAATGGGTGTGGTGGCTGGCCCCATGATGTAGTGGTTAAGTTCCACGCACTCCACTTGGGCAGCCTGGGTTCATGGGTTCAGACTCTTGGCCCAGACCTACACCACTCATCAGCCATGCTGTGGTGGTGACCCACATGTAAAGCGGAGGAAGATTGGCACAGATGTTAGCTTAGGGCTAATCTTCCTCAAGCAAAAAAAGAACAAGATTGGCAACAGATGTTGGCTCAAGGCTAATCTTCCTCATAAAAAAAAAAAAAAAGAATGGATGTGGTTGTTTCCCAATAAAACTTTATTTACAAAAACAAGTCATGGGCCAGATTTGGACTTTTGGCTAGGTTTGGCCCCTGGGTTGTAGCTTGCTGACCCATTTTCATAAACTAGGGCATGTAATATTGAAAATTATTCCTATGGTTATTGTGTTAGCTATTCCTTCTACAAAATCAACTCAAATCGATAAGTACCAAGATGCTATTTTCCTAATTTTATGCAATCCCTGTGTAACTATATTCTACTGATCTCTATAAAATGCAACACACTTTTATTCTACTTATTTAAGTCTGATGAAAAAAATCAGAATATTTTCAAACTTTCAGTAGTTTTATTTGGTTATGTAAACTTATAGGGAGAATAAAAAAGATAATTGCAACCAATAGAACACGTGAATGCAGTTAGTAAGGGTTAATACTAGTTATAGACCACTCAGTGACATTTACATGATTGGAGCTTAGGATTATTATCTTCAAGTATAAAAGCAGTACTTCAGAAATTGTCTCTTTTATATTAGGAACATGGTCTTGAAAAAGGTGAGCTGTAACCAACATTGGGCTGAATTATCAGCCTCCCATATGGGCAATTACATGAGCATCTATATTAGCACATTTTCCTCCTAATTATGTATTTTCTTATTGAAAAATATCATAATAAAAGGAACTCTCAAATCTAAATGTCTCTTTTTTTAACACCATGAGGAATATGGATCAATTTATCCTACATATAAACAGAAAAAAACAATTGGTTACCTATATAAGTGGTCTGATCACTGGTTAAGAGAGTGAAAAATCACACAGTAGTAAAAAATGTTTCACTTGAATACTTTAGAAGAAAGACTAAAGAGATGGCAACCTATGATAAGCAGAAATGTGCCTCATAAATTAGTGCTTGCTCTGGAGGAATTTTGTAAAAGCTAAGGCTCTATATATTTTTAAAAACAGTTTGGTTTTTAATACAACTTTATTGTAGGTAACACAGTATTTTAAGAGTGATTTTGGATTCTCGTTTGACCTATATTTACATATTTGCCTCCATGACCTATAGAAAGACAAAAACAAATGTGTATCCCTTAGAAAACTGGATGTGAACTGCTGGGAAGAAATGGTGAGCTCTGTGGGTAAATCTATTCGAGTGAAGTTGGGAGAATATGGAAACAGATCTGAGCTAGGAGAATGAGAGGACCTATGGCCTGTCCTGTGAACACACAAAGGGAAAGTGTTGAGACCAAAATTCAACACAGATTTCAAATTCAATTATTTACTGACAATGGTAAGGGATACAAAGGTGAGTAAGCCATGGACCGTCCCCTTAAAGAATTCAGTAAGATAAATTAATCATTGTTGTCATACTATAAAGCAGTCCATGATGGATGGACCGAAAAGAAAGTTTTTGTTATATGAATAGGGCAAAGATGAATAGCGTCTGTAATCAGAATACTCACACAATAAATACCTTTTGAACTGAGCTGAGATTGGGGTCCCTTATACAGTTTCACATAGTGACATCTAGACTGAATTATTGTGAGGTGCAGCAGTTTTATATAATGAGAGGAGGAAAAGAAAAGAAAAACGGAGAACCTGTAAACCGAGAATAAAGAACTGTTCCACTATGGGAAAATGGGACAAAATAAAACAAACACATTTTAAAACTACTGACTATTTTTGAAGAATATAAGCTGGTTATTTTGTAGAATGTTCCTTAATTTGGCTTTATCTCGTGTTTCCTGATCATTAGATTCTGGTAATCCCTTTTTGGCCAGAATATCACAGAAGTGCTGGTGTCTCCTCAGTGCATTATATGAATGTCATATAATGAGATCATCATTTGACGTCTCATTATTGGTGATATTAACTCTTATCACTTGGTTAAGGTGCTGTCTGCTAAGATTTTCCATTATAAAGTTGCTGTTTTACTCTTTTGCCAAAAAGTAGCTGCAGAAAATAATCTGGGACTCTATAAATATCTTATTTGTCATTAAATTTTTGACTGCTAGTTTTCACATCCATTGATGGTTTTTGCCTATATCTTTTGTAACTACTGTGATTGCCAAATTGTGACATTCTATTTCCATCTCTGCTACTGCATTTCTAGATTGAAATTATGTTACAAGGAGAAGCTTTGCCTTCTCTGACATTTATTTTTTTTAATTTATATATATCAGTATGAAAAATCATGGATTCTTATTTTATTTACAAGTTATAATCTGTTGCTCATTATTTGCATTGTGCTCAAATAGTCCCCAGTTCAGCTGAGAGTCCTTCAGGCTGATTCCTGTTTTCATTTCACACATCTTCACCATTCTTTGTTCACTTTCTTATTGGCCTACAGTCTTAGAAAATTTCAAGGTCCATGAAAGACAAAGAAAGACTGAGGGGCCATTCCAGATTAAGCTAAAAATTAAATACAATTGAATGCAGCATACGTTTATGGATTAGATCCCCGGACATAGTTTTCTTTGCTATAAAAGAAATTAGTAAATAATTGATCAAATTTGAATAGCTGTGGAAAAAATAATAACATTGTATCAATATGAATTACCTGGCTTTTACAATTACATTGTGCACACAGTAGGAGTTCTTTTTAGGATATACATATTGACACACTGAGAGGTAATGGGGCATCATGCCTACGACTTACTCTCAAATATTCCAACATTGCAGTAAGAGAAACGTAGAGAGAAAATTAAAAAATCAAATGTGGGAAATAGTTAACATTTAGTGATTCTGTGTGAGGAGTACATGGTGATACTTTGCATTATTTTGGAAATTTTATTTAAGTGTGACAGCATGTCAAAATAAAACATTAAAAATTGTTTAAAATGTAAGTTTCAAGAAACAGGCTCTAGGCCAAGCCCCTACGTGCACAAGTCCACATACGTCCGTATGTGCAGATGGCCACTCAGAACAAGAGGTTACACCACTTGGAGACTGAATGGTTTACTCTAGATTAGGATTTTGTAGAGTTCACCCACCCCCAAACACAAGAAATATGTTTTTAATGTTCTATTTATTTCTTTACTTACATATTTATTTATTAGTTTTGATTCACCCCAGGCTTTGGAACAAAATAAAATAACGTCTCTACTCTATTTCTGTTTAGGGGGAAAAAAAACAACTCTGAATGGTAACAAAAATTTAATGTCTAGCCTAGAGCTATCATGGATAGATTAATTAATAGTTCTCAAACCCAAATTTCGTATAATACATTAAGAAGTAAAATATCTTGTTACTCGTGAGCAGTATAAAGATTAGAGGGAGTGATACAGATTCTATTGCAAGAATGAGACAATTAACATTCTGTAAGTTACAGTGATATGAGCATGAGCATTAAGTAAATAAAAGAACAGATTGAATTAAAATAGGATACTTTTACTTTGCTCTTAATTTTAAATGCTTGAACAAAATTATATTCCTAAACTTCTTTGGTTTCTGGAACCTAATTATATCTTAAAAGAGTTATTTTTTCTAGACAAAATTTTTGATCTGTGCTATTTGCTAATGACTTTAACACAGATATTTTGCCAAAAATGTAGATTGCTTGGCAACTATACCATTTTATGCTAACTATCAGAAATGACACTGTCTGACATTTAAAATTATTCTACCTTTTTAAAAATAAGGCAAGGCGATCCAACTTAGAAAGTTGAAAGCCAAACATGTAAATAGATAGGGTGGGTTCCACTTAATCTCAGCCATAGAACCAGAGTTAGATTGTCAATTGTTAGATTCCAAGGTCATTAAGAAAGGTGTTTGATTTTAAACCTGTTTATACGTTTTACGTTTTACTCTAAAGACATCATAATCGGGGGAATAAGTGTTCCTTGCCCATGGTTAGTATTCAAGAAGTTTGCAAATGCTGTGAATTTGGATGTAAAATATGTTTATGTATTTGTGATTTATACATTTAATTTCACCCGTGGGTAGAACATGTATAGCTTTCATTAGATTCTCAAATGGGGCCATGGTGAAGATGTGCGTTATATGGTCAATTCATATTTTTATCACAATGGATTTCCCAGTGCACTCTCTGAAGTGTATCATTTTAAAGCAGATTGCATAGTCTCAGAAGAATAAGGTAATTGAGATCGCATTCCTTAGCAAAGATTTAATCATCAGCAAAGCATGTACACAACCATCAGACAGCATAAAGTTTAAGATGCACCAAATATAAAAGCCTCCAAATTTTACAATTTAAAAATGATACTTCAAGGTCAATAAAATATATATGACCTTCTTTTTAACTACACCAGGGTCATAGGATAGTACAAAATACTCCTATAGCACATAAAAAATAACCTGAATGCCACATAAAATTGCCCTGAAACATATGCTAGCTCTGGTAACGTATTGTTAGGCATCTCAATGCAGTGAGACAGGCACAAATATTGTAGGTATGAGCCCCATGATAAATATTAAAAAGGATTTTATATTATAAATGGGGCAAAAACTTGACTTTTGTATCTAATAAGTCAAAGAAATAATGCACTGGCAATCAGAAAAGGAAATGAAAACTTGAGCTTCAACATCAGCAAGAGATTTTACATCACCACATGTGAGGAAGAGCTACAGAATGCAGTTGATGCCCAATAATCTTAGAAAGAAGCCTCAAGAGATGACTTTAAGAACAATTCTCAAACTAGTCCAAACAGAACAATTCTCCAAAGAAAGTTACGCACGCTGAGAGAGACAACAAAGAAATGAGAAACCTTTAAGACAAGAGCATAGACTTGTAAGGATTGGTGGTGACAGCTTCTGTGGACTCCCTTTGGATCCAACACAGAAGAATCAGGGACGGTGTGGATGAATGAAGAAATATGCAAATTCTTGTAAGTTCATTATTTAGCGAGTCTCTAATTTGGGACCATCTCTAAAGCTGGCAAACTGTTGTCTTGGGGAAAATAAAGTGTTAAAACTAATCGTTCAAACACACAAAACTTTCTGCCTTGAATACCACCTTCTCTACACATCTACATGTAATTTCCTGCTAAATATCTAGGCAGAAAAGAACTCCTATGATTAAACAATGTTTGATAATTAAAACATACCTTGCACAAGGTGAAAAAAGAATCCATAAGAACATAAGAGGAAAGAAACAGAAACCAAAAATGGCATAGTGCTTAAGTTTGGCATGTTCTGCTTTGGGAGTCTGGGTTTGCGGATTCGGATCCTGGGCGCAGACCTACACCACTCATTGGCCATGCTTTGAAGGTGACCCACATATAAAGTAGAGGAAGATTGGAACAGATGTTAGCTCAGGGTTAATCTTCCTCAGCAAAAATAAATAAATAAATAAATGAAAAATGGCAGACAAAGAACCTTGCCAAAATAAAATGTTGCAAAAGTTCAATGAGATAATCAAAAGCTCAAGAAAGGACTGTGAAGCATCTGAAGCACAGGATTGTGGGTTAGCAGCACTGAGGAAGAAGTAACAAAAGAAAATTAAATGATCACATGCTAAACAATGAATCAGAAAATAGTGGGGAAAACATTAAGGGCATCAAATACTGGCTTTCGAAAGCCAAGAAAAAAGTTAAAATGAATAGAGTTTAAAAATTATTATGAACAAGACTATATGCGCATATATATGTAGGCACACACACACATATTTATATAAATGTAGATAGGTGGATACAAATCTCTTATAATCATAATGTGTGCATGTAAAGTGGCAAAAAGAACAAATTGAACAGGGCAAAAATGTTTATTGATGCAATTCAAGTGAAAAAATCCACAACTAAAAGAAACTGGAATCTACAAAGAGAAAGGACGTTGTCTCCCAGGATAAATTGCCAAAGCTGAGGATTTGGCACACTCTGAATTATATCCTATAAAAAGCAAATGGATTTAAAAGATAAAGAAGCAATCCTTTGAACTTATGGGAAAAATTAGACTGGCTACAGAATTCTCCATAGTCTAATATGTAAGACTAGAAAAATGTATGGTAAAGTCTATATATTTCTACTGTAGGAAAAGTAAGAAACTTTTTTTTACCACGACAAACTATCATGTATGTATAAATGCAATATTCTTTACAGGTGAAAGGAAAGAGGACTTAAGCTGGGGGGTTCTACTTGAAGACACTGTTAAATGAAGGGCTAACCAAGTGATAAAGGTAAATATTGCAGAAAAACAATTTCCGTGAGAACTGATTTCATTTACTTGCAGGAGTATGATTGAAAATAAATGTCAGAGTTGAAGCAAATAAAGATAACATGATTGAGCATCTATGTGTCAAATTATATATCATCGAATTTCGTGTGTGTACATGGCAAAACACACGTGTACACAAAATAGGAAGAAAAACTTCAATTCACTTCTGTAAGAACTTTAGCAAACAATATGCTATCAGAATTTAAAATTTTGACAGGTATTGGCAAGTTGCCAACAAATGAGTTGTCAAAATTTACACACCCTCATGTGAGGTTGACTATCCTCCTATCTTATATGGCATATTGGTGCAGGGTGTTATCAACAATTTTTACCTTTGCCATTGTGACAGATGAAAAATTGTACCTGCGAATGTAAATTTGCTTGTTTCTTATAGTGAATAAGATCAAACAAATTTTAATATTTTCTCTTTCCTCATCTGTGAACTCCCTATGTATGTTCTTTACTACTTTTCTGTTTAGGTTTTGAAAGGTTTGGGTTATTAACTTGTAGGAGATGCTTATAACAGATAAATTAACCCTCAGGTAATGATATATTTTAAACATATTCCATTTGTCATTTAACCAGTACTCAAGTTATTTTCTTATTGACAAATATATGAACCAAGTATTTTATGATTCCTGTATTCTGATATACAGATTATTTCTTAGATTCAAATACATCACAAATTCTTTCTAGTTTTAGGGTCCTGTGTAATGCTTAGAACAATTGTCAAAGCTTTTAGGTTACTACTATTACTTTTTAGAAACTGTCATATACTTTCTTTTGACATTATGGTTTTCTATATTATAATATATAGTAGCTCTAGTTTTTAACATGATTTTGTAAATGAAGCAGGGGACCAATTTCATATTTTATAGTTTTCTGAATCTTTTGATTGAATAATCCACCTTGAATCCACTTATATGCATGCCCCATATAATATACCATATCCACTGGGGTTTTCCTCGTCTTTTTTTCTTTGTTTTTTTAATATTTTTTAGATATTTCTTAGATTCACTTGTCAGTATCAGAATACTTTAACTTTTGTGGTTTTATATAAGTTTTAGTATTTGCTAGGTCTTGTCCTCATGCATTTCTTTTCTTTCAGAATTCTTCAGTTTATCCGTATTGTTTATTTTTTAAATAGCTCTAGAATCAACTAGTTTATTAGCTGTTTCTTGTTTCAGCCCTTAATAGTGATTATTTCTGTGTTTCCTATTAAGTGTTATTCCAGCTCTGGATGTAGACAGACAGACAGATAGATTGAACAAGAAGGAGCAATTATGCCCCATTCTTTAGTTTTATTAAGATTTCTTAAGATAAATAGTAAATTAAAATATTAGCTTTCTGATTATTTTTACCATTTATAAATATGTTTAATTTTTCTTTTTGACTCAGTAACACTTTGAAATATATCAATCTGTTTAGTATATGATGTTTCTAAATTGTGTATTTTTCAATATATTTTAAAAAAGGAAATTAGTCTGTCGTTTTCTTTGTTGTCCTTTCCTTTTGAGGGGAGAGGAAGTTTGTGCTGGTGTTAATGATAAGCGTATTTTAGAAAAAGGATTTGAAATTTTATGTTTCTTATGCTAACAATTTCAGTATACCTGGAATGTTGTACTGAAAGTGGTACTTCTCTGCATTTTGACCTGATTGGTATGTACAGAAAGTTACGGTGTTTATACAGCATCAGATGAGGCTGACTGAGGGGAGGCCAACAGCTCAAGGACTACAGCTGCCCCAAGTTTGGCCAATCCAGATTATGACAGGCCAATTTTCTACACACAATTTTGCCTGGGCAAACTGGTTTATACTACGACGTAAGCTTTTGACAGAGTTCCAGGATATGAGAAACCCTGCTGAAAAACTTTTTTATTCTGTTTGTTCTTTATTTCTGTTTAAATATTGCATCTTTTGGGGGTCATTTTCAAACATTTATGTTTCCTTATGTAATATAAGGTTTCAAATACTTAGGGCAAAATATATCTTTCCATATTTTATCAAATAAATATACTATTATCTTTGAACTGTCAGAAGGATCTGTGTGATTACTGTAAATGATCTCCATGATTATTTCCCAATTCCTAATGTTTATTTAATATATTTATGTTTTTCTTTTTTCTCGATAACATTAGCTACTGACTTAACTGTTTTGTAAAGAGTAAGTTCTTAGATATATATACTAGTTCCATTCTATTTCTCTTTTTTCACTCTTTAATTTTTCCTTTTATTTTCATTACTTACTGCTTTCTGATTTCCTTAAATTTGATTTTTTAGTGTATGTCTATGTTCATTAGTCATATTCTTAATTAACATTTGTACTGTTTATTATACATGTTTTTAAGGCTATATGTTGTTTTGTGTACACTTAATTAGCTATAATCCATAGACTTTGAAGTGTTATTTTTATGTTTATTTTCTAAAATTTCAGTTTATGAAAACTACTAAAATTTCAGTTCTGATTTCCTTTTTGACAGAAGGTTTAGTTATAAAATAACTTCTGTTTGATGTTTGTTTGCTCTCATTTCCAAGTAGAAGTGGATTTTAATATGGTTTTTATAATTTTTATATTTTTATTGTATTGTAATCAAGGAAAGTCCGCTTTTGAAACAATTTATTGAATTTTGAATGCTAAGGTGCTAAGGCAATATATAGAAAATATTTAAGAATGAATTTTCATCACGTTAAATGATTTATTCATTTTTATTCAAGTTTGTTCTATTATTCGATGCATTCAGATTTTTGCATCACTATATATTACTTTCTCTTTGTTTACTGAGAGATAGCTTGTCTACCAAACAAATTAAGAATTTTTTTAAAAGTAACAAAAATAAGATTTCCAGAAAAAATATGAGGTACTCAGTTAAATTTGAGGTTTAGACAAAAAAAGAATAGGTAGGTGGGTAGATAGATAAACAACAAATTATATATATACATATATATATATATATATATATATATGTATATATCTGTCTTAGACCACTTGACTGCTGCAACACAATATCACAGAATGAGTGCTTATAAACCACAGAATTTATTTCTCACAGTTTGGAAGTGTGCTGGTCCGAGATCAGTGCGCCAGCATGGTCAAGTAATGGCCTTCCTCCACGTTGTCACAGACTTCTAGTCTTCTAGCTGTATCCACACAGGACAGAAGTGG
This sequence comes from Equus quagga, assembly GCF_021613505.1. NCBI lineage: Eukaryota > Metazoa > Chordata > Mammalia > Perissodactyla > Equidae > Equus > Equus quagga. The sequence goes on from NC_060275.1 coordinate 101,161,346, forward strand.
GCAGAGATCTTTCTGGAGCCTCTTTATAATTATAGGACATTAATCCTATTCAGGAGAGTTCCACATTCATGACTTCAGCATCTCCCAAAGGCCCCACCTACTAATTCCATCAACTTTGGGAGTTAGAATTTCAACATAGGAGTTTGAAAAGGACGCAAACATTTAGACCACAGCAATTACTTATACTAATTATATATACTTATATTATTATATTCAGTATTTGTTTTATATGTTGTATATATTTAGTATATGTTTGTCAGACATTGCATGAGATATACTAAAAAAAGAGTGTTTATCTGAAATTCAAATTTTACTAGGCATGCTATAATTCTATTTACCAAATTTGGCAAATCTTGAACAACATTATCCAAGGAAAATAAAATTAAAGCTAATTTTAACTGCAATAAAATTTTCCTGATTCAACTGAGGCATTCAAATGCCTGACTTTAATCTTAGAGATTAGCAAAGTTTACTGAATGTATATTCCATTTTCTTTTTCTTTTTCATCATGATGGTGATGTTTCTTCCACCAAAAATGCACTTTTTCTGAAATGAAGACTGAATCAATAGCTTCCCTTTTATATGTTCTAGCTCATTCATTTTACTTTATTTGATGTTTAATACTCGGCAAAAAGACAAATGGAAACAAGGTGGGATGTGAGATGATACTAAGAGATCATTTCTTTTGTGATTTGTAGTCACATGGACCCCACCATTATGATCCATCTTGAAAAAGCATAAATGAGAGTAAAAGTATAGAATCAATGTTCTTAGTTAACATATTTAAGAAAAGTCTTGTTTAGGGTCACTTAGGCAAGAAATGGCAAATATGGGACACTTCCTTCTTTGGCTTAAGGTGCTACTTCCATTTAGATTCTCCATAATTAACCCTGCAATGACCTCAGAATCTTTCTCAAGATAGTGTTTTAGACCATTACTACTATTTTTCAAAACTGATTTCACAACAAAAAAAATATTAAATGTTTAGAATATGTTCAGCACTGTCAGGGCAATGGAGATACAGGAAAGATCAAGAGAGAAAAAAATCCCTTATATTTTTGGCCTTATATTCTGGTTGCAGAAGACAAATAGTCAAATAAGCATTTCCTATTTTTTATTTTAGAAAGGGCATGAAGAAAAAATAGTTCATGTTTAAGATAAAAGAAGATAATGTTGGGAAAGCAATGCTATTTCTGAGGGGATGGCCAAAGCAGGCTTTTGATGATGTGAAATTTGAACTGAAACCTGACAATTAGCAATGTTGAGTATATTTTCATGTACTCCTTCGTCATTTGTATGTCTTCTTTCAAGAAATGTCTATTTGATTCTTTGTCCATTTTTTAATTGGGTTATTTGTTTTTTGCTATTGAGTTTTAGGAGTTCCTTACGTATTTTGGAGGTTAACCCCTTATCACACATATGGTTTGCAAATATTTCCTCCTATTCCTCAGGGTACTTTTTCACTTTGTTGATTGTTTCTTTTGCTGTACAGAAGCTTCTTAGTTTGTTGCAGTTCCATTTGTCTATTTTTCCTTTTGTTGCCTCTGCTTTTGGTGTCATGTCCAAGAAATCATTTCCAAGATCCATGACAAGAAATTTTGCTCTTATGTTTTCTTCCAGGGGTTTTATGGTTTCTCATCTTACATTTAAGTTTTTTATCCATTTTGAATTAATTTTTGTATGCAGTGTGACATAAGGGCCTACTTTAATTCTTTTCATGTGGATATTCCATTTTTCCTATACCATTTACTGAAGAGACTATCCTTTCCCTATTAAGTATTTTTTTGCACCTTTATTGATGATCAATTGACTATATATACATGGGTTTATTTTGGGGCTCTCTATTCTGTTTCTTTGGTCTATATATCTATTTTTATGCCAGTACCATACTCTTTTGATTACTTAGCTTTGTACAATACTTTGAAATCAGGAAGTGCAATGCTTCCTGCTTCATTCTTCTTGTTCAAAATTGCTTTGGCTATTTGGTGTCTCTTGTGGTTCCACACAAATTTTAGGATTGCTTTTTTCTATTTCTGTAAAAATGTCTTGGTGATTTTGATAACTATTGCATTGAATCTGTAGATGCTTTAGGTAGTATGGATATTCTAATATTAATTCTTCCAATCCATGAATAGGAGATATCTTTCCATTTATTTGTGTCTGCTTTGATTTGTTTCATTAGTCTTTTGTAATTTTCAGTGCACAAGTTTTTTACCTCCTTGGTTAGGCTTGTTCCTAAGTATTTTATTCTTTTTGGTGCTATTGGCAATAAAATTGTTTTCTTAATTTCCTTTTTGAATACTTCATTGTTAGAGTACAGAAGCACAACTGATTTTTGTATGTTAATTTTGTATCCTACAACTTTTCTGAACTAATTGATTAGTTCTAATAGTGTTTTCATAGAGTTTTTAGTATTTTATATATTTAAGATTATGTAGTCTGCAAACAGAGATAATTTTGCTTCTGTCTTTCTGATTTGGATGCTTTTTGTTTCTTTTTTTTGTCTAATTCCTCCGGCTAGGAGTTCCAGTACTCTGTTGAACAGAAGTCAGGAGAGTGGACCTCCTTACCTTACACCGGATTACATGAAAAATCTTTCAGTTCTTCACCATTAGGTATGATGGTAGCTGTGAGCTTTCATGTACGGCCTTTGCTGTGTTGAGGTTAGCTCCTTCTATACCTGATTTGTTGAGAATTTTTATGATGAAAGGGTGTTAAATTTTGTCAAAGGCTTCTTCTGCATCTACTGAGATGATCGTGTGATTTTTGTCCATCAGTCTATTAATGTGGTGTCTCTCATTAATTGATTTTTTGTATGTTGAATGATCCTTGCATTCCCAGTGACAAATTCCACTTGGTCATGGTATGTGAATCTTTTAATGTGCTGTTGAATTTGATTTTATAATATGTTTTTGAGTAATTTTGCATCCATGTTCATCATCTTGTAGTGTCTTTGTACTACTTTGGTATCAGGGTGATACTGGCCTCATAAAATGAGTTTGGGAGTGTTCTCTCCTCTACTTTTTGGAAGAGTTTAAGAAGGATTGGTATTAATTTTCCATTAAATATTTGGTAGAATTCATCTGTGAAGCATCTTGTCCTGGGCTTTTCTTTGTTGGGAGATTGTTGGTTATTGATTCAATCTCCTTATTTGTTATTTGTCCATTCAGGCTTTCTATTTTTTCTTGATTCAGTCTTGGTAGGTTGTCTATTTCCAGGAATTTATCTATTTTTTTCTAAGTTGTCCAATTTGTTGGCATATAGTTGTTCATATTAGTTCTTATGGTCACTTTTTATTTCTGTGCATTGGTTGTAATGTCTCCTCTTTCATTTCATTCTGTTTATTTGCTCTTCTCTCTTTTTATCTTTGTTTAGAGTTTATCAACTTTGTTTATTTGTTAAAAAAACAGCTTTTAGTTTCATCAATTTTTGCTGTTGTTTTTCTATTCTTGATTCCATTTATTTTTATTCTATTCTTATTTCCTTTCTTTTGCTAAATTTGGGCTTAGTTTATTCCTCTTTTTTTAGTTATTTTGAGGTGTAAAGTTAAGTTGTTTGAAATTTTTTTATTTAAATTTCTTTTATTGTTTTAATTAAACATTATATATATTAAAGTGTAAAATATGAGGTTTTGATATACATTTACATAATGAAATGATTAATATAGTCAAGCTAATTAACATATACATCTCCTCACATGATTATCTTTTGTGTATGTCTGTGGTGAGAGCACCTAAAATTTACTGTCTTAGCGAATTTCCAGTATATAATATAGTATCCTAACTGTAGTCATCAGTCTATATATTAGATCTCTAGACTTATACATGTAGAAGTTTATTGTGACATAGTTTCCTCTTAGTACTGCTTTTGCTGTATCATATAAGTTGTGTAATGTAGTGTTTTTGTTCTCATTTCTCTCTACATGTTTTCTAAGTTCCCTTTTGAAATCTTCCCTGACTCAATGGTTGTTCCAGAGAATGTTGTTTAACTTCCATGAATCTGTGAGTTTCCTCAATTTCCTTTCTTTCTTGATTTCTAATTTTATCCTCTCGTGGTTTGAAAAGACACTTTGAATGATTTCCATCTTTTTAAATTTGTTAAGACTCGTTCTGTGACCTAGCATGTGATCTATTCTAGAGACTGTTCCATGCATGCTTGAAAAGATGGTATATTCTGCTGCTGATGCGTAGAATGTTCTGTATATGTCTGTTAGGTCCATTTTGTCTATAATGTTGTTGAAGACTGCTGTTTCCTTATTGAGTTTCTGCCTGGATGAGCTATCCATTATTGAAAGTGAGATATTGAGCTATCCTATTATTATTGTATTCCTGCCTATTTCTTCCTGCAGACTAGTCAATGTTTGCTTTTTATATTTAGGTGTATTGATTTTGGATGCATATATATTTATTACTTTTTATCTTCTTGTTGCATTGATCCTTTTATCATTATGTAATGCCTACTTTGTCTCTAGTGGCAGTTTTTGACTTATAGTGTATTTGTGTGACATTAATAGCTATCCCAGCTGTATTTTGATTACATTTGCATGGAATATATTTTTCTATCCCATCACTCTCAGCCTATGTGTGTCTTTAAATCTAAAGCGAATCTCTTATAGACATTATATAGTTGAGTCTTGGTTTTTAAAGTTTTTTTAAAATGTCCTCAAATGAAAATTGTATATATTTAAGATGTACAACATGGTGATTTGAAATGATTACTACAGTCAAGCTAATTAACATATCAATCTCCTCACCTTTTGTGTGTGTGTGTGTGTGCATTTGCATGTCTGTCTGTCTGTGTGTGTGTTTACAGTACCTGAGACCTATTCTCTTAGCAAATTTCCAGGATATAATATAGTGTTATTAACTATGTTTACCATGTGGTACATTAGATTTCCAGAAATTATTTATCCTACAAAACCGCAGCTTTGTACCCTTTGACCAACGTCTCCCCAGTCTCTACCTTCCCAGTAAGCTCTGCTTCTATAAATTCAACTTCTTAAGATTCCACATAATAAGCAAGATCATGCAGTATTTTTCTTTCTGTCTGGTATATTTCCTTTAGCATAATGCCCCTAGGTTCACCCATATTGTTGCAAATATTAGGATCTCCTTTTTTAAGGCCAAATAGTATTCCATTGTATATGTGTGTGTACACACATATATGTATATTTCTTTCACAATTTCTTTACCCATTCATCTGCGTATGGACACAGGTTTTTTCCATATCTTGGTTGTTATGAATAATGCTGCAATGAATACAAGAGCACAGACATACCTTCAAGGTACTAATATAATTTCTTTTGAATATACATCCAGAAGAGTGATGGCTGGTGTGTCTTCTTTTTTAATTCAATCACCCACTTTGTGTCTTTTTTTCCAGCTTTATTGAAATATGATTGACATGTAACATTGTGTAAGTTTAAGGTGTACAATGTGATGATTTGATTCACTTATATATTGTGATACGCCATCCTGTATATAAGTGGCTACCACAGTAGTCTTAGTTAACCCCTTCATCATGGCGCACAATTATCATTTTCTTTTTGTGGTGAGAACATCTAAGGTCTGCTCTCTTAGCAGCTTTTAAGTATATAATACAGTATTGTAAACTATGATTACCATGCCATACATTAAATCCTCAGAACTTATTCACCTTATAACTGGAAATTTGTACGCTTTGATGGCAATCTCTCCTTTTCGTCCACCCCCCAGTCCTGATGACCATCATTTTACTCCTTCTTTGAATTTGGCTTTTTTAGATTCCACATGTAAGTGATATCACACAGTATTTGTCCTAATCTATCTGACATTTCACTCAGCATAATATCCTTAAGGTCCATCCATGTTATCACAAATGGCAGAATTTCCTTCGGTCTCATGGCCAACTAATATTTCATTATAAATGTATATAGTACATCTTTTATATCCATTCATTCATTGATGGTCACTTAGGTTGTGTCCATATATTGGCTACTATGAATAATGCTACAATGAACATGGAACTGCATATATATCTTTGAGATCCCGATTTTATGTTCTTTGGGTATATATCCAGAATGAAATTGCTGGATCACACGGTAGTTGTATTTTTAGTTTTTAGAGGAACTTAAAATTCTGTGTTCCATAGTTGCTTTATCAATTTACATTTCAACCAAGATAGCACAAGGGTTCCCTTTTCTTCACATCCTTGCCAACACTTGTTGCCTTTTGTCTTTTTTTTATAATAGGTGTGAGGTGATATCTCGTTGTGGTTTTGATTTACATTTCCCTGATGATTAGTGATGTTGAACTCTTTTCATGTACCTGTTGGCCATTTGTATGTCTTCTTTAGGAAAATGTCTATTAAGTTCCTCTGCCCATTTTTTAAGCAGATTGTTTGTTTTTATTGCTGTTGAGTTGTATGAGTTCCTTATATATTTAGGATATTAACCCCTTATCATATGTAGATTTGCAAATATTTTTCTCTCATTCTGTAGGTTGTCTTTTCATTTTGTTGGTTTCTTTTGCTTTGTAGATGCTTTTATTTTGATGTACTTCCACTGGTTTATTTTTACTTTTGTTGCTTGTGACTTTGTTGCCATATCCAAAAAATGTTGCCAAGAGCAATGCCAAAAAGCTTTTTCCTTATGTTTTCTTCAAGGATTTCTACCATTTCAGGCCTTATGGTTACGTCTTTAATCCATTTTGAGTTAATTTTTGTTAGTGGTATAAGATGGGGTCTAATTTCATTCTTTTGCATGTGATTATCCAGTTTTCTCAACACCATTTATTGAAGAGACTATTCTTTTCACATTGAGTATTCTTGGCACATGTCAAATATTAGTTGACTGTATATGTGAGGATTTATTTCAAGAACCTATTTGATTTTTTCCATTAGTCTACTGTCTATTTTTATGCCAGTACCATACTGTTGAAATTATTATATCTTTGTAACAGAGTTTGAAATCAGGAGGTGTACTGTCTCCAGTTTTGTTTTTCTTTCTCAGGGTTGTTTTGGCTATCTGGGGTCTTTTGTGGTTCCATATAAATTTTAGAATTGTGTTCTTTTCTATTTCTGCGAAAAATACCATTGGAATTTTGGTAGGGATGACAGTAAATCTATAGATAGCTTTGGGTACTGTGGATATTTTAGCAATATTCATTCTTCTAATCCATGAACACAGGATTTCTTTCCACTTATTTACTTTTTTGTCACTTTCTTTCAACAAAGTCTTATGGTTTTTAATGTACGGATCTTTCACCTCCTTTGTTAAATTTACTCCTAACTACTTTCCTGTTTTTGATGCTATGGTGAATAGGATTTTTTTTTTTAAATTTCTTTTTCAGATATGTCATTGTTAGTGTATAAAAACACAACTGATTTCAGCATGTGGATTTTGTATCCTATGACTTTACTGAATTCATTTATTAGTTCTAACAATTTTTGGTGGAGTCTTTAGGATTTTCTATATGTGAGATCATATTGACTGCAAACAAAAACAATTTTACTCCTTTTCATATTTAGATGACTTATATTTCTTTTTCTTGCCTAATTGCTCTGGCTAGAACTTCTAGTAGTATGTTAAACAGAAGTGGTAAGAGTGGGCACGCTTGTCTTGTTCTTGATCTTGGAGGATAAGCTTTCAACCTTTCTCATTGGGTATGATGTTAGCTGTGGGCTTGCCATATGTGGTCTTTATTATGTTGAGGTATGCTATTTATTATCTCCATTGTCTCCACGTACACTGCCATCACCACATCACCATTGGCACTGCATGTAGGTTTGAAGTTTGTGTGACAACAACAATGCTGAAGTTAAATAGTGAAAACTCTCACAACTGTCTATATACTCTAGAAAAGGCTGATCCCAGTCATCCTTATAGCAAGATAATGTCAACAATCTAATTGCTGATCTCCCGACTTTCTTTCTTGCCCCCTTTCAATCTAGTAGCAGCTAGAGTTACTTCAAGATACTATGTCCTAACTTGACTTTCTGCTCAAAATCTTTCAGAAATTTCAAAATATTTCAATCTATTATTTCAGAAATTTTGTCTTTTATCTCCATTTAAAGGCCAAATGTGAGATTCTGCTTTTGCTTAATTGACTATCAAGTTGTTTTGAAGAGAACGTAGGTGCATGCTGAGAAGTCAGCCAACTTTGGAATATGGGTGTACAAATGTTTCTCATTTGATTATTTGTCATTGTGACACTGTTTGTGATAGTTTTTGTGCCACACATATTTTAAACATGTTAATAGAGTCAAATGTTTTATTTGCATGGCTTCTTGATTCTCATTCTAGTACAGAAAGGTCTTCTGCACCTGCAGTTTGCACTAGCAGTCTTTGTATTTGCTTTCAGTATTGATATTTTTTCTACATCAAGATCTTTAATAAAACTTAAATTTATTCACACAAATTATGTCTCCTATCTATGCTGTTTTTCCTCCTAGAACATCCTAATATCCCCAAACCATTTATTAAATCACCTCATCCATTTCCCGCTATGTTAAAATGATGCCTTTACTAATTCCCCATACATTTTCAATATCATTTCATCCTCTCTATTACTTTTCATTAATTTATTTGTTTATTCTCAGACCAATGCTCTTTTTTCTAAACATAGTAATGTTATTGTAAACTTTAATATCTGGTAGGGAAATCTTGTATCACTATATTTTTCTTTCAAGTAAACCTTATAATTTTATCATAAATTTTCTTCAATAAATATTTAAAAACTGTTTTGCCAGGCAAAATTATAAAACACGATTAGTAACAAAACTCAATATGTTGGAATTTTAAATGCAGTTGCATTGCAATTACAGAGTAATTTAAAATTACTGTTGACGCTTAGCTTCTCTATTTATCCAGTATGTTCTTTCAACAAAATGGCTTGCTTTGCTCATTAAAATAATGTATATTAATTAAAAAATTAGTTTTGTTTATTGTCAGTTATTGCTCTCATTATAAGTAAAACCTCTCTCCATTTATATTAGTAATGTTTAAGTTATTATACAGGATATATGATATATACATCCAGACACTTTAATAAATTATTTTATTATATAGTTATGACATATGTGTAGACATGCAATTATACACACATATATTTGTTATTTTAGCCTCTTTTCATTTTTGGATATACAATAGCATCTTCAATTGACAATTCTGTCTCTACTTTTCCAATATTTATACTATTTATTGAGATTTTTTTAAACAGAATTTATCAGTTTTTAATCCCAAGACAGTTAAATTGTGATGTACTTGTCAGTAGCCAAATGACTTTATTTGTTTTTTGCAGCATTTTTCTCAGTGTTTTGTCATTCTGAAATTAGGTGGGAACTTTCTCTCCTATCTAATTAACACAAATACCATTGTTAGGAGCCTGTCTTGACAGTTAACCCACGTGGCCATCTTTGCCAGTTGCCGGCTGGGTTTTTCTTAAACAAGTCAAATAGCTCCCACGTAGGCACTGTGAAACCCAAAAGTCACACTCCCTTAAAAGTGCATATTATCCACCCTCAGTTTCAGTCTGTTACTCTGAAACTCTGGGTGTCCTTGTTAGTTTCAAGCTCCAGCTGCCTCTGGGAAACTAGAGAGCAAGTAGCTACGCTGCTCAGGGGGCTGTCGCATTGAGGAGTTCTATTAAATAACAAAATGACTTAGTGCTCCATGCTTTCTGCTGGCTTTGCAGTTTCTGCACTGGATCTAAGGAGCACAAGTCTCCTATTCAGAATCTACTATGGCAGTACCATTTTACTTAGCTTGATGCTCAGCCGAAGTGAATGTTACAGGTGACTATGAACAGGGTGCTTAGTGAATATTACTGGTGAGCCTCTCAGAGTCATTCATTTTGCGTGCTTCATGACCATTTGATATATCTCTTTTGGTCTTCATGTTCCATCAGTTCCAGAGATGCCAGTTAGAACCTCATTTTTCTTTCCAGATTACATGAAGAAGGCTAACAAATCGGTAAGGAAAAGACTGACAATCCAATACAAAATGTGTAAAAGATGTGAACAGTGACTTTGCAAAAGAGGATATCTAAAAGGCCAGTAAAGATGTAAAAAAAATCATTCATCATGGAAATGCAAATTGAATCCACAAAGCGATATCATACGCGTCCATCAAATGCTTTAAAACAGAAATGACTCACAAGCATTGTCAACGACATGATGCAAGCTATTCGCTCATACATTGCAGGTGGAAGTGAAACCACTTTCAAGGACTGTTTGGCAACATCTCTTAAAATGAATTATATACTTGCTGTGCACTTCTGCAATCTACTTCTTTGCATATAGATAAGAGATTTAGGCGCCTACGTTGTCCAAAAGACACCTCTTGAGTAGGCTCATGCGTGCTGTGAGTATGCTCATAGCAGTTTTATTCACATAGCCAACAACCAAAAACCATCAAGTGCCCAACAAAAATAGAATAGACAAATAAAATGTGTTATATGCATACCCTATTTTTCTACACAGTGATAAAAAAGAATAAACTGCAACAACGTGGTTACATTTCAGAGACAGTTGCTGAATGAAGTCAGTTGCAAAAGGAAATATACTGTATTATCCATTGATACGACAAAGAAACAAAGACAGAAACAAGCAAACTATCCTAAGATACGGAAGTGAAAATACTGGGTACCTCCAGCGGGGGCATTATCTGAGAAGGATTGTAAAGAAACAGTCATGGGTGCCATAAGCCTTCTAAACCTTGATCTGGGCAGTCATTATGTGGTATATATATGCAAAAATTAATTGAACAGAGCAGTAAAATTAGTACACTTCATGTACTCTACTTGAAGCATCTCAATAAAAGAAATGTTAAATGTGTGTCTCATGCACAATTCAGATAATGACTGAGTATAGTTCCTAGTCAAAGCCTATTTGTAATCTTTCAGGCCCGATCATAAGCAATTACACAGGCTTTACCTGGAGCTGCCCCCCAAGCCCCAGATTCAGTGCACAACCAATGCACCACAGTCTCTGAAGGGAGAGACAGTCAAGGAGCTCGCTGGGATGGTCAAATAAGAGATCAACAGAGGGGCTCTAACAAAGCCAGGGAAGGTATTTCCAGGCTACTGCCTACTGTTCCGCAGTGATGGGACCATAAGTCTTCAGAGACCCCGCCCCCCACACACAGAATTGTACCCAGAGATTATTATTGGCTCTAAACAGGCAGCCGATGCCAAAGGACAGTCTGCAGTGAGCTATTGCAACTTGTGCTTTTAATGAAAAAGAATGTAGAACCATTCGGGATCATTTTGCCCAATGACCTGAAGAGACCTTAAAAATGGCTAATTCACCTCCACAATGAAGAAGACACGCTTGCTAAACTTAGTAAGGGGGAGTGACACCTTGTGGTGTGTGCCACTACAGACCGTGACAATGGCTAGAGTGCCTGGACAGTGTCCACTTTGCCTAAGGAGAAGGAAGAGGGGGAGGATGACTGGGTACAAAGGACAGAGGGTCTGTTGATTTATGATTTCATTTCTAATCACTTTTTTTCACATAAATCAAGTTTCCATCTGCCCTTATTGGCTAATTTGTTTTCCTTTTTTAAGTTTCAGGTTATTCCAGAGTCCCGTTCTTTTTTTCTTTATATTTTCTTCAGTAACTTTGTCAACCTGGACCTATTTTTGTGCATAAACAAGCAGGAGAATTATTTTTGTTGCCTTCTGTATTTACTTGTGTTAAGAGAAAACTTGTTGGAACTTATCTTGAAGGATTAGTTGTTTTCATAAAGACAAGCCACCTTTTCAGGGATGTGGATTCCACAGCTAAGTGGTTTGCGCCCTGTGAAGAAATTCCCCAGTCTCATTCTCATTTTATGTTATTATGAACAGTGGATGGAGGTCATTGACATTCTAAGTCCATGGTTGTCACGCTGCTCTTCCAGCACAAGTCTCTTCTACCGTACCACCTTCCCTGGGATTTACTCTCTGTAGTATTGCTAGAGGGTATAGTTACAGAATAAGTGCATAGCCACAAAGAAAATAAAAGAATCAAAAGTACAAATTCCTGGGGCCAACCTGGCGTAGCAGTTAAGTTTGTGTACTCTGCTTTGGTGGCCCGGGGTTCACTCGTTTGGATCCCGGGCGCGGACCCAACACCACATATCAAGCCATGCTGTGGCAGATGTCTCCCATATAAAAGGGAGGAAGATGGGCACAGATGTTAGCTCTGGGCCAATATTCCTAAAAGAAAAAAAAAGTACAAATTCTTTAATTGTGCTTATAGATGAAATCTTCCAGTGACCTTTGTCTTCACTGTTCCATGATCTTTCTACCTCAGCTTTTCTCTGGGCCTTTTAGTAGAAAGTACTCCTGGGGCTTACTGGTTGACTGATCACTATTCTAAACATCTAGAGGTATAAAAATTCAATGTTTTGTTATTATCGTGAATTAACCAATGGAAAAATCAGTAAGAGCATTATCAAATTTGGCATAGTAATCTACAATTGAAGTTTAATGTCTCAGACACATTTAATAGAGAATATTACATTTTTCAGGGCCTTATGTATCCATATCTGTCCATATGCATATAGACACATTTGTTCACATAGTCATTACTTCTTTACAGCATTGCTGACATTTCAACACTTAAGTTAAATCATTCTATTTTTAATTACTTGTTTCCATTTGGGAACACAATGCCCAGTTTGCCTTGTATTCGTGTATTTTATTAATCACAAGCGACATTGTAAACTCTATCATTCGTATACGAATCTGTGACTTATGCTGTACAAATTTGGACATATGTTATTCACTAGGATGAATTTAAATTTTTATTCACTCTTAAAGTTAGGAGTTTTTAAAATCGTAGTATTACTACCATATAATTAATGTTATAAAAATAATAATGGCACATGGTTTTTGTTGAATGTCAAAACTATTATTGAAAAAATTTTGTAATAAGTACAGAAAAAGTAATAAAAGATCACTAACATATTATTTTCAATTACTTACATAATTACCTTTAGATGAAAATCATTCCAAGTAGTTTTCCAAACCAGATGAGCAAATAAATATACGTTCTTTTATAAGAATGGATTGCACTCTGCTCATTAATTCAATAAAAATCTGCAATAAAATTAAGGTGTTCTTGAATTACCAGAAAAATTGAAATTGAGGTGAACTGAAAAGATACTAAATTTAAAGAAGTATATTATTTTACCCCAAATATATTATTTCCTTAGAAATTTAAAGATTAAAAAAGGAGATTACATTAACCCATTAACAGGTTGGGTATATTATTATTTAACTACATGTTCTTAAACAGTTTTTACTGAATCTTTGGTGTAAAAGATAATGTCATTAGCACTCTTTCTCCTCCATTCTAATATTTAATACATAGACTATTACTTTAACCTACTTACAGTTTATTCTGTAACTAATAAACCCTAAATTATAAAACACTTGTTCTCTATTTGAGTGGATCTGTTTGTGTGATCAAGAGTTCTCTGTTTGGAGAGTATTTATTCTGATTATGTTCTTAACTGGATACAATTGACCATCAATAATATTTGTTCAAGAAATTTGAGTTTTATAGTACACAAGTGATTGTTATTTGAGAATAACTGCATCCTTTGGCTCATATTCTTTTCTTTGAATTTTGTAATCTTAGGACTGAATGTTTCTGTTGAGAAGTCAGATGTGAGTCTGAAGCCCCAACTCTGTAGGTGACTTGCCTTCTGTCTTGTTGTCTGAAGTATTCTTTCCATGTCCTTTAAGATCTATTTAACTAAAAGGCACCTGGTGTTACCTCCAACCTAACATGCTCTATATACCTAATTAGCCTTTTGAGTCTTTTGGGGGGAAAATTTTGTGTTTATTTTGTGTTAAATAATCTTTTTATTTTTAGTTGTTGAGATTTATTTCTCAAGAAAATCAATCATGCTTATTTCAAATGTATTTCTGTCTCATCACTTTACTCTTTTTGTTTTCAATTTGTTGTCCCCCTAATTAAGTCTTTTCTTTACGTTAGCAATTCTCTGTTTGTCCCTTGGTGCTACCAATTTATTTGTGAGTTCAGTTATGCTATTACTTTAATCCTCAATTTTTCCTTTAATTTTAAATTCTCTTTTCATTTATTTGGGCTCTGATTTTATTGAATTAGTGCTCTTAGTAAGTTGCTTTATTCCTCTCAGCACTTGGACAAACTTCCTTCTGTGTCTTGGGTAAACTTCTCACCTGAGTTCTTTATCTCCTTCAGGCTATGCTCCTCTTTTTGTTGTTATTTGGTTTTTTGTTTTTTTCATCCAAAGTGTATTTGCCTAATTTCAGTATCTGTTAAATCTTTCTCCTATTCTGGCAGCTTAGGGACTTTCCATTTGCTTCTAGGCTGTTGAAGATTGCGATACTTCTTTCCCACCACAGTGAAAACCATTTTGTCATCCAGATAAGATACAATCTTTTTACCCACTGTTTTTATGTGATCTAAGAGAACTTAGAGCTCACTGAGGCAGTGCTCAATGATTCAGAGAACATTCGCTGCTTTCACTCCTTGGGTTTGCTTTGTTCCTTCCATATATTTGGACAATGAATCCCAATCCAAAGTGGACATGCTCACAGGCTCAAGATACAGCCGATGCTCAGTGTGTATGGTAGGAAAATGTACTTGTGTCAGAAAAAGGGGTCTTGCTTTTCCTTTCCTCTGTGTTCATGCATTTCTTCACAGCCATTATTTTCAATCCTGTTCACCCCAACTTGACCCCCACCTAGGATAAGAGGAAAATGCGATGTCATAAACTCTGATGACCTCCTTCCAGTTTCAGGGATATCAATAAGCATTTTAAGGATATTAAGACACAACAGTATGTTTTTTGTATGGATGTATGTATGTAAAAACAGTATGTTTTTAGAAGCCTCACTATGCTATCTACAGAGTCCTAGAATTTTCTCGTTAATTTATTTATATCTATACTTCAAGGATTCCGGCATTATGCTGCTCTACTTTTCTTCTTTGGTTGCTACTAGTGAATGTCTGCCTGGTTATTATTATATTTTCTTTTATTTTTAAGATATGGGGAAAAGGAGGATGTTATGGCTTCTATTATTTGACACAAAAATCCAATTCTTATTTTAAAAATATATGTAATCCTACAAAACCATAACATAATATTTATTTTTGAATATTTGAAGCAGGCATTTTAGTTTAGTAAAAGTTTCTTTGATACTAATGTACTATTTTATAGGACTTTTCTAAGATTTAGCCTCTTACTTTCTTAAGATCTTAAATAGATTTATAGCATACCAGCACGTTTAACGCATTTGAATTTTTTTCTGGTCATGTAATGTGGCTAGGCTATTAAAAAGATTTACTTTTAATACACAGTCTAAACATTTTTAAAATACAAGTGAATCTTCATGTACCAAAATCTATAGATTAAAAATTTCATGGATCAACACTTTAATGACATCCAAAGTCAAGAAACAAAAACCACCAAAAAAGCTGCAGTTTAGCCATTTTTTAAGCAAAATGCATTCAAATTTACTTGCGTCCATTAAAACAATCCCAGACTTTTAAAAAAAATTATATTTGCAATACACATTCTAGTAAATGAGGTCAAATAATTTACTCCTTACTAAATATCCTTAGAGAGTCTCACAAGGCATATTATGGTTTTAACCCAACAGGAATTTAATATACCTTTAGCTCCATAGAGTACTGTAATTCATATAATATTAATCTAAGGATTATGTACTTTAAAACTTCACTAATATTAATTAAAGAAGGAATTCAAAATACTTGCTATAGTGCCTGAAATACAAACCATAATTTAAGCAATGCATTATCATTATTTTCAAGTATGTGCAATAATTGGAGCTGGGCATAAAAAATACTAGTGAGAGTGTATATATTATAAAGGAAGTTTTAAACTAAAGAATGTCAATTAATAATAGCAATAATATTAATATTGGAAATCCTGTTTAAACTGAGAGCCAGCGGGTCCACGTAGTACAGAGATTTTAGCTGACAAATATCTTGTGGAGTTTCGTCAGGTGACGTAATTCTGTTCAGCATCTAATATCCAACCAAGTCCTAGGTTATAAGTCCTTTGGCCTTGCTCCTTAATAGTCAGGCAGTCTTACATTTTTATCAAGATGGGCAGGGCCTTCCTCAAATGGGTTAAAGTCTCTTTTTTTACACATCATAACTTATTTCTGAAACAAATTCCTCTTTTCTGTAACTGAGTCATTTAAAGACATGAATATCCTGGATATTACAGAAAAATGTACCTCTATCTGTCTATATTTTTAAATCCTTAATTTTCTCAAGTACATTAAATTTATTTTAAGTACCTAAGAGGCATTGGGGGTAGAAATTTGTATTTTGGAGACAAGTGATTATGTTTTGTATCTAAAATAAGTTAAGCAAATGCAATTGAAAATTTTACTGACATTACTATTAGGATTACATTATAGCTGATTTTTCCTTTCCAAATATGACTGTTTTTTGCATGTGCATTGAATGTATATAGTATGTTGTTGAAAATGAAGAAAGAGACTAAAAAGTGTTGAATAAAAATAGCAAAAATAGATAACCACAGGATTATAGAAAAACTAGTCAAAATGGATTTGGGTGAAAATATTTACACAGGAGGAAGCGGAAAGCAATATTGAATTTGAGTAACAGGAGATCAATGCAGATAATTAAAAAAATAGATATTATGCCTTTAGTTTGCAATGCAGTTTATTTTTCCTTTATGTTTTTATTTTTTATTATGAGTTATCTAGCAAGCCAGTATCACATAATTCCAATATGGAAAATCTGTCCTTTGGAAAATATGTAGTGCTTGCTGTACATTTAAGCATGTAATTTTTTCTTACACTGATTGGTTTCAAATGTCATTAGAGACGTCAGAGATTATTTTAAATAAATAATGTCTCCTCTTTGATGTTCATATTTAATCAATATAAATAGATGCATTTGGGGTGGTTAGAGTTACCACAACATTCAATTAGGATTGGGATTCTCTAATCTCTTGTGATATTGATTTGGGACACTCTGAAGTTTCTATAGTTGTATTATGGAACAAGTAATTTGGTTTAAGGTTTTTTCTTCCTCCCTTTATTTTGTACTCCCTACTTCTTTCTGTTTCTCTTTGTCCTTTACACCCTTTATCTGTAATATATTAGTTTAATAATTTATTTTATGATTCTAATTTGATAAGATTTCAGCTGTTTGACAAATTGCCTTCCAAATATGGCAAATATTTTTCTTTAGTTTGAGAGCAGTCCTTAACAAAACAGAAATTAGACACATTAACTCAAATCTTGCTGAAACAGGGGTACCAAAATACGTTTAGTTTCAGCTTATAAATTCTACCATGATGTCAGAAAACAGAAGAAACTTCTTTCTCTAGGCAACAGAAGCAAAATATCAAAAGTTCTAAATAGTAGAATGCAAACCCCACCATCACACTTCCTACTATTTCGTATCTCCTGCCAAGCTCACCATATAATCATGGGCCTTTCTCTGTATCAGAGAACTATACCAACGGTCGAAAAAGGTGGGAAAAAGTGAAAAGTTCTACCTAGTCCTCTTAATGTCATTGTTGTTTCCTTCATGGTATTTAAAAATGTATATTGGGGGGGCTGGCCCCGTGGCCGAGTGGTTAAGTTCGCGCGCTCCGCTGCAAGCGGCCCAGTGTTTCGTTGGTTCGGATCCTGGGCGCGGACATGGCACTGCTCGTCGAGCCACGCTGAGGCAGCATCTCACATGCGACAGCTAGAAGGACCCACAACCAAGAATATACAACTATGTACTGGGGGGCTTTGGGGAGAAAAAGGAAAAAATAAAATCTTTAAAAAAAAATGTATATTGGGGCCTGGCCGGTGGTGCAGCGGTTAAGTTAGAACTTTCTGCTTCCCATTGGCCTAGGGTTCACCGGCCAGGTGCGGACATGGCGACGATTGGTACACCGCGCTGTAGACATGCCATGTATAAAATAGAGGAAGATGGGCATGGATCTTAGCTCAGGGCCAGGCTTCCTCAGCAAAAAGAGGAGGACTGGCAGTAGTTACCTCAGGGCTAATCTTCCTCACAGAAAAAAAAATATGTATACTAACTTTATACTTTTGCTTGTTCAGTTACTGCTGGTTTATCTCTAAGAAGTTTCTACTTGATTCCCCACAATTTGAGCAGTAAAATTATAATTATTTCCCAAAACTTCTTGGATATCTATTATGCTAACATCTCAGCAGCATCCTTAGCAACATATCAAAGAATGAAGACTTCAGTATCTTTAGGTTAGAATACAGAGGAGATTTCTAATGTAATTAAATATGTAGCTGTTCTAGAGCTTCTAAAGTAGAAAAAAAAAAGGATTTTAAAATAAACCTGTTTTATCCAATTTCTTATCAGGTTCTAATTTGTTAACATTTTTCTCTATTGACCTTTAGATAACAATCAGGGTATACTCAGCAGAATTGTTGGTTTCAGAGTAAAAATGATTGGCTCTTACAGACCCTGTGCATCTCTCAAAGAAATAAGTGGAACAAATAAAGCATGCCATGACATCAAAGAACCCTACGGAAACAGCCCCCGTTTATTCATCTACTGTAAGCTGAGTCAAACATGTGTAGCCAGAGAACTTCACGGAACAGGTGAAGGGTGGGTTGAAGGCCCCATGCTTAAGTTACTGAAACTAATTTTGTTTCACGTTAATTTAACTTACTGATGTTACTCTATTTTGTTTTGTTTTTTAAAGTTGTTCTTTATTGCGAAATATTTTAAGAGTCCAAGGCAGTGGAAATATATTAACCTAGTCATATATAGAATGTAGCACCTAGGCAAACTCACATAATAATGTACTGCAAAGTGACAACGTGAATTTTGAAATAAATACTAACGCACTCCAAGCTCTGTAACTTAACGACACAGTATGCAATTATCAAATAAACTGCACTCTTCTTTAATGACATGAATATTCAGTACTTCTCAGTCCTCCCTTACGCTCCTCTGTGCTGGTTCTGGGGTTCACCATGATTTGCTTTTGCAGTTCTGTCTTAAACAGGGTTTTCCCTGTCAAAAGCAGAGAGAGAAAGGAAAGTAGCGAGAAAAACAAAATAAAACACAAAACAGTCAACTTTCCTTCCACATGTAATGTGAATGCTCTATTGAGTTCTAGAAACTTATACTAGCTTCCTACTCATGGGTCTTCTTGGGAGTCTCACAGACATCTGCTGTTTAACAGGACAAAAACTTGATATCTTTTCTTTCTCCTTATCTCTTGTCTCATTTCCAATTTGCCCCATCGTAGAACTGTACCACTATCTTTGTTAAAGGAAGAAGCTTCACAATGTGTTTACATTTAGCTCACCCACACAGGAGATCCAAAAGTAAGCTTTGCCAATTTTACATTTAAAATGGCAATCTCTCCCTTTACTCCTTTCCACCACTTTTGTCCTCATCCGGTTCTGCTTGTTTGTTTTCTGGATTCCTCCAACAGCCTCACAAATCAGCCTCAGGCTCTAGAGTCAAGTGGCCTGCTTCAATTCCACATCTGTGGGATGGGGGATATGAATGCTGTGGAGAGAGTAAGGAAGTAAAAAGCCAACTAATACATAGCTCAGCTTTCCTAGACCAAGAGGCAAAAAAGAAGGATACTATGAAGCTACTTAGAAAAGGAAAGGACACCTGTATCAGCTTGCTTTGGAAGCCTGGAGTGGGCGATCCAGGTTGGGGCCACATCATGTACCCATTTGCCCTCACCTGGAGACACTGTGAAGTGTTAGAGCCACAGGTCCGAAGGGTGAGTGCAGGGGATTTCACGGTCCTTCTCCGTCTTTGACCAGTGACACGCATGTCCTGACTGCCTCCTGAAGAGCATGGCCATCCCCACTTAGCAGCTGACCTGAGACAAAGTCAGTCTCTGGCTCGCAGACTGAGGTTCCACTACTTCACCCATCCAACAGTTGCCAACAGTAGAGTCCCCAACAGGTAGGTGGCAATCAAGGCAAGAGGAGACCCTGCTTGGTCTCCATGGCTCCCAGGGCCATTTCCCTGGAGCCGTACCCAGGACTGTCTGAACACAGATGGTAGGCAGCATATGACAGGTGGGCTGTTTGCAGACTCCGGAGATAGTACATATAACAGATTTAGGATACTTTCTGACACACAGTAAGCTTGTTACTCAACCAAAGTGAATTCACTTCTGAGTGAGTTAAATCAGACTCTCCACCAGAAGTAGTTGTCTCACAAAGTAAAATATATTTGCAGCAAATAGGAGACCATGTGGAACATTTCCAAAGTCATGAAGTCAGAGAACAAAGGGAAGCAGGGACATTTTATTTTGGATGGGGATGAATATTCAAAAGGGAGAGGTGGGGATTCCCTTGCGCGGGCTCAGTTGGAAAACAGGCTTCCGCATACACTACAGGCTATGGTAATAAGGCCTAAGCTTCTCCTGGAGAGATCTTAGCATTAAAAGTAAGGCAGAGGTCATGGGTGTAGCTCCTGTGGTGAGGCTTGGTCTGGTTCAGGGTGGCTG
Source organism: Equus quagga (assembly GCF_021613505.1). NCBI lineage: Eukaryota > Metazoa > Chordata > Mammalia > Perissodactyla > Equidae > Equus > Equus quagga. The sequence goes on from NC_060275.1 coordinate 101,181,822, forward strand.
GTGGTTGCATCTCATTAACATAACAAAAGGGAAAAACAATTTGGAAAAACAGTTAAATGCTTCCAAACCCATCTCTGAGTTCCTGGGACAACTAGTCAATGAAGAGCTCTCAATAAACATTAACTAAAACTATTATTAGTGATAATAGCACTACCTTAAAACCCCTCATGGCTTTACCATTGTATATGGAATAATAGCTAAATGCCTAACAACACCTGAAATCATATTGGTGATTTGGCTTCTGTTCAGTCACCTAACTACAAAGTTTGCCACTCCTCCTTGCCCGTGACATGTCATGTAATGACATTACAACCAGACCAGTTCCCATGTCTGCCTCTCCTCCTCTCTTGCATGGGTAAATCTTAAGTTTCGTGAATCAGTTTGGAAGTCAGCTCATTGGTCAGATCGTCTTCCTGTCCCTATCATAAAAAAAGTTCTACTTGTTATTATTTATCTTAGCACCTTGCTTGTTTCCTTCTTGGTTTTTAAAACAATTACAATTATTTTATCCAAATGTTTTTCTCTTTGCTTGCTTGTGTCTTCTACTGGATTTTAAGCTCTGTGAGAATAAGAATCACGCATGTCTTGTTCATCAATATTTTCCCAAAGTCTATAACAATGACCAATATAGAGTGGTGATAAGTAAATATTTCTAAATTGTAAATAAAGCAAAAAGTAAGTGAATTTTACTTGCCTATATGAACCATGCTCCCTACCTTTCAGTCTACACTGAAAAGAAATTGTATCTTTTTCCCACAATCGATATTCCATAGTTTGCATCATTTGCTAAATAGTGGTCAAAGTCCAAATAAACATATACTTTAAGTTCTTACAAATGAACTCATAACTGGGAAAAATTATTATAATATCCTTTTTTTTCCATGATTCCTAAATAATGCATCATTTGTAAAAGATATTATTAGGTTTTCAGTGCTTAAAATGCCTTGATATGTTTTTTGATAGCAGAGTGAATTTTGTGCACAGAGGGACACACCGAACTCTTTAATTAAAAAAAATTATTATTCTTTATAACCTTATTAAATTATCTTAGACATTATATATCAGGCTTCTAGTTATTAACAGATGATTTATATGAAGCAAAACAATATAAAATTAATTTTCCACTAAATATTTAAACATTGATTAAAAATGTATTCAAATTATCTTTCTAAACATCAAAATAAAATCACAAATTCAGTAAGTCAAATTACATTGAATGCCTTAGGTATTATACATTCAAACAAAAACCTTCCGTATACTGTGCTGATTACAAAACTGGTTATCATACTTTTATGAAAACTGAGTTTCAAAATTTTGCCACTCTGAATTTAACTCATTAATTTTCATTTCCTGTTTTCCTGTGGCTTTTCTTACCCTGGATTAACACCACAGAATTTTTGTAACTTATTCTGATACTCTCAAAAGTTTCCTGTGTTTACAATAATGTACTTGGTGCAAAGGAGGAAGAAATCCATCTCAGACTGGAGAAGTCTGCAAGAGCTGTGTGGGTGACCTTGACTTTTGAATTGAACATAATATCTAATTGTCTAGTCCAGGGAAACCCAAATCCAAGCCAGTGGTCATTGATGAGTGACTTCTTTCTGTTTTAATAGTTAGGTTTCTCTTGCTATGCTATGGGGCTTTAATACCTTCTCTTTCATTGTATTTTAATTTGATTAAACCATACTGTCTTTCTCAGAAATGGTGTCTTTTTCCTGAACTTCACAAGATCAGCATTATTTAACAAAGTATCATGGGATTATGTTGTATTGACTTGGAGCGTGGATGTAGTTAAAAACCCACAATAAATCCTATCAGAGTCTCATAATTAGGTAGCATCACCTAGCCTTTTCATCTACCAAGAGATGAAAGACTGAGTCTGCTTAGTTAGCTGATAGGGATATGGCTAATTTATTATCTTAAAACGTACCATTGGGCATTCCATGCATAGATAAAATGTATTGTGAATTCACATAGCTTTCTTCATCTTGTCCTTCCTCCCATAAGACTTAGCCATAATAATGTATACAGCAAATGATGATCTAAACAAAAAAATTACTTTATTTGGCTCTTTTAGTATTTAACTCTATGTATCTAAATAGCATACTATATGGCTTTTTCTTGATTTTTTAGTTATAGTATCTTTAATTTACTTACCACAATGGATACAAAGGATGTTCTCATCTTTCCTTGTCCTCACCACAACCACACACATTATTATGGCTAAGTAAATGCCAGTTACACGAAAGCCATATAGCATACTATGAGTACTTTTCAATTCTGGAACATATTTTTCGGAGTTAATAATTGCCTCATTTATTTGCTTTCTTCGTTTTCTGTGCTCTCATTGTTATTCCAATTCCAAACTCTTCGCCAGTGGTGTCTATCTCTTCTCAGAATGAGGAGATACATCAAACAATCTATAAATTTCCTTTTAAGTAAAGTGCTTTGAACAATGTCTGAAATAGAATAAAAATAAAGCCTGTTATATCCATGTAATGGAATACTTTAGCCATAAAAAGTAATGAAGTATTAATCCTCAATACAACATGGATAAACCTTGAAAACTTTATGCTGGGTGAAAGAAGCCGGAAATAAAAGGTCATTTCTTGTATGATTCCACTCCTATGAAATAGCCAGAAGAGGCAAATCCATAGAAACAGAAAGGAGAGCAGTGTTTTCCACCATCTGGGAAGGGTGGGAGGAATGGGAGTGCCTCCCAATGGGTACCAGGTTTCTCTTTGTAGTTATAAAAAAGTGTTCTAAAGTTAATCGCGGTGATGGTTGTGAAACTTCGTGAATATACTAAGAACCACTGGATTTTGCTCTCTAAAATGGTGAATTGTGATATATTAATTGCATCTCAGTATTAAAAACAAAGCAGAGGGAGTCATCATGGAGTGCTGGGAAAGACGAATGTCAGAGAAGAGCAGGGCAAGGAAAGCGGCTAGCATTCTTCCACCTAAAGCCAAAAATCCATTCCAGGAAATGTTTACGGATTTTTAACGGATAACCCAGTTTTATGGTGGGAAGGACAAGCGGAAGAAGGATATTTGAATTCTCAACATTTTTCTGCTGTGTTTCAATTCTAAAGTTGTTCGTTGACTACCTATAATGAGTCTGACATTGTCTCATACTCTGTGAGTGTTCCAACGGGGAATTCAATCTCATCTTCAATGAGTTTAAGTCTAACTAAAGAAAACAGAACTTAACGCACAGAGAAACTGTTAAAACACTGCAAGAGAATGCACAATAAATGGCAATGAGAATGATACTCCAAAGTAAGAGGTTTGGACAAGCTTATTCTACAGTTTCATTTGTTCCTGTATTCCTAGAATATTTTATCCATATACAAGTGAACACTTTTTTTTATGATTGTACTATTTACAGGGAATGTTATCTGTGCTTCCCAAATGCTATTTTCATATTTTAGTGCTTTCCTTCCTGACTTTCTATATGGTCTTGTATTCTGTTGTTTTCTCGTCTTCACCATGACCAGCATGTTTATCCCAAAGAAGTCATTTTTTCCTCTTGATATTGCTCTTTTTAATCAATTTTGTAAAAGTTCTGTTTTAGTACTCATTTTTCCCTTAACTCTGAATTATACTTTTTCAGCTAATTGGGTTTCTTATCATCTTATATTTGATTTTTTTCAATTTATTTTGCAGTCTACATAATTACAGTATGAGCCATATACTTATGAAGATAACTTCTTCTGTGTTTCTGAGCATACTCATTCTATAGGGAACATACATTATATATACATATACACATACATATGCCCATATTATGTGCTTTCATTTTCTTCTGTTTTTTATCATCATAAAAATCACTACTTTCATAGTACCTGTGTCTTAAGAAAAGGTCTATTTGAAGCTTCTCAGTGTTCAGAGAAGATATTGGTCAATTTTCTTTTATTTTCTAGTCATTTCATTTGTCTTTGCTCCAAAATTTTATTTTGAAGATGATGTTAAGCTGAACCTATGGTGATAGCATTTGATAGGCAAAGACACAGCTTATTTTTCTGTGTGCTCTTGCACTTTGTTTGCATGAACTTGCATTTCCCCCAAAGGAAGTGTAAGTGGGATCTGCTCCTTGATTCCTAGAATTCTTATTTTTATTTCTCCCCGTGCCTCTTCCCAAAGATTGTGGCACTGGTCTGTATTACCTTCATTAAGACTTACTGCTATACGTATTTCAATTTTAGGAGGAGAATTTGTGATCTGTCTTCACTCATAATTTTTCCAATAGCACATTTCCTCTTGTTATTTATGTTGTTTATTTTTAAACTATGTATTTCATTGTGGTTTAAATTAGCCAAACAGAAGTCATATATTAGAATAAGATTAGTTTGACTGGGTTTACAAAGACAGAACATCAAAATTGGATTATACAAGAAAAGTTGTCTATTCAACATCTTTCTCCTTCAACTGGTTTGTGCAGCATCCCTAAAAACTCCTTTACAAGTAGGCAGTAAGTCTATTTGGTGACTTCTAATCATAGAGAAGTCCATTACAACATCGCGTGAGGTAGCAGGTTAATGCTTTTAGAAACTCTGCTAAGAATTGTTTTTGCATGTTGAATTATCATTAGCTTTCCTTTCCCAACCACAGGCCTCAGTTCTCTCTGTAAACATATATGTTGATACTTCTTATACAAAAAAAACCCAAGACATTTTAAATTTACTTGCCACGATCGTGTTACATTTAAACATTCCAAATTCTTCTTGCCATTCATATGGATTGTTTTTCCTCTGTAAGCACTTTGAAATAAAGCAAAGACAATTAATCACACGTTGCACTATTGGGCTGACCAACATAGAATGAGATAAATGTCCTTGTATACATTATCACAAAATTTTTAAAAATCATCATTATTTTGGAGAGAGAGAGAGATATCAAGCAGTGAAATAAATGTAAGGGAATAAAAATTATTTCTAGAATTTCTCATAGTAACTCTTCTGTCAATTGTAATAGATACCATTATCCATATACCACAAAGAAAATTTTATGCCAATGAAATTATAACATATATTACAATTTTAGAGAGGTCAAAATGTTAGAAAACATGTAAATAAGAGTTGATAAAATGTGGCACTTCATATTTTTAAAATGTAATAAACATCAGCATTTTCATCTTTTTCCATGTGATGTGCTTGCTTAACTGGCGTGCTAACCAGGTGCTGAATCTATTTTCTAAATAATCTCTTACTGTCAATGAAATATAAGTGGTATTCACTGAGTACACAAGTAGCAAAAGGAGGAAATGATTAATTCTGACTGAAGTGGACAAGTAAGTAAAAAAAGGGTTTAAAATAGAAAATATTTAACTTGAGAGATGGTAATAGAAAGTCTTTCCAAGGCTGAGGGACTAGAGCAAAGTCAGGGAGATATGAACAGATTGATGGGCTCAGAAGAACATAGATCACTTAGTATTCCTGCAGCATCAATTCAAAGTGGAATAGTGAGAAAAAAGATTATCTGATCCCAGATCGAATGGTCAGTTCTCCAAACAAATGACCAGGAAGACAAAGCTTAAGAGTTCAAAACCTTACAGTCCTTATCTCAAAAAGACTAAGAGTGAAAAATAAAGCATCTAATAAATACCGCTTTTTCTATACTACTCTTCAAACATATGTACAGGTAATATTATAGAAATTTGGTTTCCCAATAAATAGCTAGAATAAATTTCTCCTTTGGATTAACAGTATGGCAAACACGAATAACTAACCAATAAATTAAAATAGCCTCAGAGTCTCAGTTGAAATAGCTGTCTGCTCTCGGTTTCCACAGGAAGTCTAATTCATGTAATTTCCCATTAGTGTGGAAAATTTATAATAAGTTAATAATTAAAGTAGGAACGTTCCAGTATCTACATAGAAAGTATGAAATTTGAAGATTACTATCAGTATGACATTTATTGATGAGATATTATGTTTTATTTGTGTTGCTAGTCAAAAATATTTTTATAAATGTATTTAATGCAACTGAGGATTTCACAACGCTAGCTCAATAATAAAATATCTCGCTAAATGCAAGGAAAATTGAGTTTATATAGAAAGAGTGTATCTACATTCAAGAATCCACACTTTTGATGCTATATTCTAAAGGAGTAAAATAGGATAGATAAATGCTATTAGCAGAAGGGAAAAAATAAAGAAGTAAACCTGAGTCTTAGGATCAAGCAGTTAAGGAGTTGTGGCATCTTGAACAAGTTGTAAGATCTAGAGCTAATTGAGACACAGTGTACCAGTCATGTTCTCTCCAAGAAACTGGAAATTCAAACTGGGTAACTAGAGGAAATTATAAAATTATTTTTTACAGAGATTTGGGTAGAATTTAGGAATACCAAAGGAATAATGCCGTACTCTGGAATTCATAACAAGAAGAAACCTTTCACCTTCCTAATCCTGAAGGACCAATTGTCCAAATCTGCAGAGGATGGAAAACAGCCCAATACAGCCAACAAATAACATCATACACTTAAGGAGTGCAACAAAGTGCATATCCAAAGTTCACACTCCTTCAGCACTCAGATCTTTTGCTGTTGCCTTCCTCCTGGCTGTACACAACCATATGCTGAAGTCTAGAGAGGTCATTGAGGTAACCTCTATACATCAGCTTCCTAGAGCACATGGCAGTGTACAAAAGGTTAGAGAATGTCTTTAGATAGGCAAATCAAAGATATGCAGGTGAGAGTACCTCTTTAACTATCTCATCCTCCCATGAGCATCTACTCTTGTCTTTACCCAGGTGGAAAACTTGCATCCTCAACACTGGTAGCTCGTTGCTTCCTTCTCACCAAGTCCAAATAGTATAATGTCTAAAGTGAAATGGACCAGAGAGATGTTTGGAGGGATATCAAGACGATATAAGCACACTTTAAACTAATTATGACAGAGAACAAGAGAGTTGCCATGGCTCAGAGGCAAATCGATGAAGGTGGATGTAAGGCAAACACTATTTTATTGTGTTGTGTGGAGATAGATATAAGGATTTCCATTTGGTCCCTATGTAGAAAACACTTTAGAGGTTTTGCCAGTTTTTAAGTATATCTCTTCCCCCTATATGTTCTGGGAATAAAAAATAACCCTGGAATGAATCTATGGTCCCATTGGACCCACTGAAAGAAAGAATCATACCAAGACTCCAACAATCATCAAAAACCTCCACTCTTTGCAGACCGTGATAAATTGCAAAATTCCAGATATTAGTGTCAATTCAGAGGCAGTACCTAAACCTCAAAATGGTTGGATATTTTCTTCATTTTTCTTTTCTTGAGCATCTGTTATCCTGTTAAATTCTGCTAAAATTTGAGGAAGATTCATGTTGGATACATGGATCATTTTTCTGAGACCTTTTGTAAAACACCTGGACTTCTCCTTCAGTTGAGGACCAGTGAGTCCATTAATTGGCAGAAGTCTGGCACCTGAGAAAGCTTTTTGTCCTGCAGCCATGGAATTTTGCTGCTAATATATGTCATGCAACCCCTTAGTAGGCTGTCAATTATCCCTGGGGACCACATGCTTCGTTAACCATCGCTACAGATTGCACATTAAAACATTTTTATTACTACTCCTGTCTTGAGATTTATCGAGATATTAGCATCCACCTTGTCTCTTAAGGTCAAACACCACGAACTGCCTGTAGCAATCTTGGATGCCAATGTTTCCCTTGAGATTTAGAGAACCTAAGGCTATGGCAGCATCCTTTGCCATAATGTCTAGCTACCAGACGATGGCCACACATAGGCTTTTTTTTTTTTTTTTTTTTTTGAGGAAGATCGGCCGTGAGCTAACTACTACCAATCCTCCTCTTTTTGCTGAGGAAGCCTGGCCCTGAGCAAACATCCATGCCCATCTCCCTCTACTTTATACTTGGGACGCCTACCACAGCATGGCTTGCCAAGCAGTGCCATGTCCGCACCCGGGATCCGAACCCACGAACCCCAGGCCGCCGAGAAGCGGAAATGCGCAAACTTAAACCACTGCGCCATAAGGCCAGCCCCTACACATAGGCTTTTAAAACTGCTGATACCCTTCTTACCAAATCCTTCCTTAATGTCTAATAAAGTCTTTCTTTAGACTCTTGCAGAGCACATGGTTAAAGACTGCCTGATCAAGTTACTTGTAATATTTCAATTCCAACGTTACAATCCAGATGAATCTTCTGACTCCTCCCTTTACCTGCCCCCAAGAAACTTCTGATATTTCAACCACACTGCTGATTGTTTGAGCTTCCTGTTGAGTACAGGCTTCAAGGGGTCAAAGTAGCTGCTGCCTGTTATATCCTCTTCAGGCACTGGATCCAAATATCACATCCCAAGTTCTAAGTAAGAACACCTTATAAATATGTATTTCATCCTCCTTTGTCTAACACCCTCAGAATGTCTAACACTCCCATACGTGCTTGCCAGATTCCCTCAATTAAAGCTGGAGAAATTCTCTAACTTTTCTGTATATAGACTTTCTCTTCCTGGAGTCAACTTTGTTCTCATTTGGTGTATATTGAGACAACTCCTATGGCTCTGAAGGCAATGAAGGATATTTAGCATGGCCTCTGCAGAGTAACAGTTTCTAAACACATTTAAGGAAACGATTTCATCAAGGGAAAGCCTGGATCCCTCAGAAAGGGTTAGAAGTTGTACCTCCACTTGCAAAGGAGATTCAAAATTATATGAGAGAGGAAGAATGCAAAATTCTCCGTTGTGTCTGTTTCTTGCCAATTTTCCCTATCCAGCATCTCAGAGACCCATTTTTTCTCCATCAGTGCTCTGAGTTGAGTGTTTTATTGACACTGCAGCTCTGCAACTTTTACAATAGGCTCTGGTTATCGGTCCTCCACCATATTTGCTCTGCAGCTGGAGGAGATAAGAAACTCCTTAAATTTATCACTGAGAATTTCTAATCTTCCATGTGTTATGTGAATTGGATAGTCACAGACTTTATTTTGTTCTTTTACTCGAGTATGCTTTCTAATGCTCTTAGGAGTAGCCAGCTAAAATAAAACACTTTATATTCATTCTTGTCAGCAAAAAGATGAAATTCCAAAGATAATTTATCTCCCAAAGCCTAGTCTTTAATTGCAGTTCTTCCCATGCTGGTACCTGTAAGATTTTGAGAATCTTAATGCCACCACTTCCCACAACTTACCAGTGTCCAATTTCCTCTGGAAACCATTTATCCATGGGCTTCTCAATATGTGTGCAATTCAATCTGAGAATACTATTTCTAAGGGTTGTTTCCTGGAGCCATTTCAGGCACCAATTAATATTTCAGTTAGGGCTCACCAGGAAAAAGATGGCCCACTAAAGTTGCTGTTTTGTGGGATGTTTAATAAAGCAAACCTTTTTATAAACGTGTGTGCATGGTTAAGGGAATAAAACTAAGGGTGGCGGGAGGGTGGCTAATGCAGAACTTTTGAGCCAGTAGTATGTCGGGCATTTTTCATAACTGACTTTACAGAAAAAGGAAAACAAAGACACCTAATTTATAGGTGTGCTGTTTTCCATGATGTAAATACTCACATCATGCCTGATTTCAAGCTGCCAACATGACCTTAGTGGAGACAGAGTCGGGAAGAGGTACTCACTATTGGATCTCATCAGCTGGTAAGAGCCATCTCCAGCTCTGGCAGGCCCACACCACTGCCTGAGACTAGCAACAGCAGGAGGGCATTACCACTGCTAGGCCAGCAAAGACAAGGGGTGTTAGAAGTTACCCCAAAACAGAGATCGTAGTTGCATGGAGAACCCCGGGCTGACAAGAAGTGGAATGTGCGAAAACACTGCGCCACCAGGCTGGCCCCACTTCTTATATTTTTTCTTCCCCTAAACAAGTTGAAGTGTTATCCAATTGTGACTGAAATTTTGGACACATATCTAACATATGATTCTGAATGCTCATGTACACATGGTAAATCTCCAAAAAGTAGGGAAAAATTTTACAAAAATATCATTGTTCATAAGAATCATTACAACACGTGCGTTTTGTAATATTGCTCTCCATATGGTTGGCTTTCATTGTCGCTGGAATAAAGACAAACTTACTTCATGTAAGTCTCTGAGCTAGATCGGCACATTCTTGTACATGACGCATATTTTTCAGCCAGAAGGATATAATTGCATTTCAAATACATCATGTAAATGCCTGTATTTTTTTCTCCAGTTCTTCCCATTAGTCTTTTTCTCATCTTTCTAGACATAGCTGAAGTCCAAATTGCCATAAAATCATTTTTGTATTCTTTTTTCCTCAGGTTTTTGAGGTACAACTAACAAATACAATTGTAAGATATTTAAATGTGATGATTTGATATCTGTAAACATTGCGAAAAGATTACCTTCATCGAGTTAATTGAGTTAATTAACACCCTTATCCCCCCACATATTAAACTATTTTTTTTTTTGTGGTGAGAACATTTAAGTTCTATTCTCTTAGGAAATCTCAATTATAAAATACCATCTTATCAACTATAGTCACCATGTTACACATAAGATCCTCAGATCTTATTCATCTCATAGTTGAAAGTTTTTACTCTTTTAACAACCTCTCCCTATTTCTTCCACTCGCTAGTCCCTGGCAAGAATAACTTTTCTGCTCTGCTTCTATGAGAATTATTTTTTTTGAAGATTCCACAAATAAATGATATCATGCAATATTTATCTTTCTCTGTCTGCCTTATTTTGCCTAGGAAAATCTCCTCCTATTTCATCCATGTTGCTGCAAAAGACAGGATTCCCTTCTTTTTTAAGACTGTATAATATTCCATTATATATGTCACATTTATATATAGATATTACATACATATATATATATATATATCATATTTTTTATCTGTTCATCTATCAGCACTTAGGCTATTTTGATACCTCAGCTGTTGTGAAGTATCCTGCAATGAACATGAAAGTGCAGACACCTCTTTGAGATAGTGATGTTTTTCTTTTGGATACAGTCTCAGAAGTGGTCTTGCTGGACCATGTGGTAGTTCTATTTTTAACTTTTTGAGGAACCTCCATATTATTTTCCACAGTGACTGTACCAGTTTACATTTCTAGAAACAGCATACAAGAGCTCCCTTTTCTCCACATCCTAGGCAGCATTTGTTCTCTCTTGTCTTTTTGATGGAAATCCGAACAGGTTGAGGTGACATCTCATTGTGGTTTTGATTTGCATTTCCCTGATGATTAGTGACATTGAGCACCTTTTCATGTACCTGTTGGCCATTTGTATGTGTATTCAGGTCCTTTGCCCATTTTTTAATTGGATTATTTGTTTTTTTTTGCTGCAACAAAATTATTTGTAAAAAGCCCCAATGGTAAGTGCAAAAACCTAAAATCTGAAATGACGTATTAGCTATCAAACAATTTGGCTTCTACTTTTACAAAATAAGAAACGCAGCCCAGGCCCTTATAAGATATGCAATAAGTCATATGTCAAAAATCTGTACCTCATAAATCCTAATTATATGCTTAAAGATGGTGACAATGGCAGACTATGTAGTGATATTTCATATTTATTAATATTCTACTCTTTGCTCTATCTGATAATCTCCAGGCATTCATACAAAAATTTCGTCTTTAGAAACTAGTGGTGATGCCTTAACCATCTTTTTATCTACTGACTTTGCATATGATTTGCAGTGTTTCATTTTTATTCTCAAACCCTTTCCACATGTTGTGTGAATTCTTTACTAGCACGGATATTCCTCCTCTAATGAAAACAATGGCCTCTGATGGCTTGGTTTATTCATTTGTTATGACCCTTTCACGCACTTCTGCCCTCTATTTCCACAGCCTTGTCATCCCAAATTGCTTCATTCCTAAAACCACAAACAAAGTCTTGCTTTTCTCTCATAACAATGTCCTGCCTTTTTAGATTTCTTACTCAATTACTCTTGACACCGTATTATAAATCTCATATCACTTTGACGTCTTTCAACTGATCTCTTCTTCTTCCAAAATTATTTTTACATCTAAACAGCTTAGATTTCAGAGCTTTTTTCATCTCAAACATATTTTGTCTAAATGATAAAATATTTTAACTCTTTTAACTTGTTTTCATTGGTTACTCTTGAAAGAAGGGGGAGAAAGAAAAAAAAATAAGTGAAACCTACAGAAATCAGTCTTCCTACCTGAAAGCTGTAACTGAGCTATGGCTCAATGGTGTAGAAGATCAAGCCACCAAGTAATTTTAAATCAAAATAAATTCACATCACCAAGTCATTCTACCAAACCGCCTAACTCAGTTATAAGAAGTGCATTTGTTAACATGTTTTATTTTTCTTGAAGTAGCATTGTGTCCTCAAATAAGAGCGACTCCTTAACCTCTTACTGAATTACGGTCAACATCTCCTTTCCATTCACCCAGGAGTTTATTTATGACAAATTAATTTTGGCTAAAAATATTCCAAACAAATGAATGAAAGTTCGAAACTGAAGGAAAAAAGGCATTGCTATTCTTAGTGTGCATTTCTTCTTAGAGAACATACTTTCTTTGGTACTTTTTACCATCACATGTCATGGATTCTGAGCATTCTCTGCCCTGCCTTCTGCCAGGAAGAGTTTTATTTTTCTTTGAATTAAAAATATCCATAGCATACAAAGTCACTTTTCTGCTTAAATTTTCTTTATCTGGTTCATTAACTCATTCCTCAACTAATTATGCAGTCACTAATTATGTGTTAAACTATAAAATTAGAACCAAGAAATACGTCTGTGAACAGGACAAATTTTCCTCCTCAAAGAAACTTTCAATTTTTATTTGGTCTGCTAATTTTCCCACACACATTGTGACTATGCAACTTAATCTTCAGCTGAGTGATTATGGAAAGAATTATGACCTTTAAATGCCTCCCAACTGCCTTTGCTACATCCCCAACGCACCCTTGACTGTATTTCTAGCCCAGCATGGCAGTTGATGCAGATGAACTGAAGGAAATTAGAGGAAACATTTGAAAGAACTGGGTATTCTAGGATCTCTTAGAAGGAAACAGGTAACATTATTTTATTCGCCCAGAATGTATAATCAGAGGTATCCACAGTGGAAGGAGCTGACCCCAGGACCAGGATGCTACTCCAAAGCAAGGCACAGACCAAGAAGCGTTAGAAATATTCACGTGAAAAGCAGCACTTGCTTGCTGGCACAAGTTCTTGGAAGGCATTAGCTGCATTATGCTGCCCATTAAATGGTCTTTCATAGAGTTTTCCTGATTAAACACTATTTAAGAAACCAGATTTTACCTGATACCTCCAGTTGTCACCCATCTCCGTCAGTTTCATTTTTAACTCCTCTGCTTTCCATATTTGTAACTCTTTCCTTGACAGTGGAAAGCCTGGCTACCATTATTCACAGTATATTTATTTATTTTCTCAGTCCTAGACAGAGATGAGATAAATAGGTAGACAGATAGCTAATCCTTATAAATCTATCCATATATTTATCTAACTAGTAATTTGGGTATATTAACCTGTTATGAAACAAAACTACCAACCATAATATATTTTCTTATGATTATTTTTGTCTTTAGTCTTAGGATATAGATTCAAAAGTAATTTGTGGCCAAAAATTACTTAAAATTTTTTCCCCCTTCAGGGGGCCTATGTTGTTCATACATTATGTTTTGTTTTTCCTTTTTTCTCCCCAAAGCCCCCCAGTACATAGTTGTATATTCTTAGTTGTGGGTCCTTCCAGTTGTGGCATGTGGGACACCGTCTCAGCGTGGCTGGACAAACAGTGCCATGTCTGCGCCCAGGATTCGAACCGACGAAACACTGGGCCACCTGCAGCGGAGCAGGCGAACCTAACCACTTGGCCACGGGGCTGGCCCTCATACATTATGTTTTTGAAATACACTTAGGTTTATTTGTTTTGTTTATAGTCCACTTTTTCCCTCCAACTTTTATTATTTGCTTAATTTGTGAGTATGTAAGACATTAACAACAACTATCTAAAAGTCAAAACTATGCAAAAGATAATCAGAAAGGTCTTCTTTCTCTATCACTTCTCCTTCATTCCCATACTCCTACACTTCTATCTTATTCTCTATCAACTCCCAAAGGGAACCATTCTTTTTGTTGCTGTTTTATACTTCCTGTTTCTTTTTAGACAACTGCATATATATAAAATTTTCTCATTCTTCCATGAAAGGTGGCATGCTATGAATACTTTTGTTGCACTTTGCTTTTTACTTTACAGTGTGTTCTAAAAATCCCTTCCTATCCCTTTAGAGAAATCTTCCTCATTCTTGTTTCTAGCTGCATAGTATTCCAATGTGTGGGTGGACCATAGTTTATACAACTCTTTTTCCTTCTCTATACATGTAGATAATGTTCAATATTTTGCAATTAGAAATAATTTTGGTAAATAAACATGAATATATGTTTTGATAATATTGGAGCTGAGTTGTCAGGATAAATACCAAGAAGTGGACTTGCTGGGTCAAAGGTAAATGCGTGTGTAACTCTAATGGATATTGGTAGCCCATTCCCCCAAAAGGTTTTACTAGTATGAGTTCCACTATCCAATTATTAGAGCAGCTGTTTCTGCATAGATTTGCTAAAATATATTGTGCACTCCTTAAGGTTACACATTCTCATAGAACATAGGTAAGAAACGTTATCTCTGTGTAGCTTTACTTTGCATTTCTATAATTATGAGTGGGGCTGGACATCTTGCTATCTTTTTGTATGTTTAAGTATATCTGTATCTGTTCTTATTTTTTCCCCATTTTTCTAATAAGTTTCTTGCTCCTTTGCCCTCAAACTTTAACAGTTCTTTATAGACCATAGTTATTGTATCTTCATATGTGCTGTCTTTTGCAAGTACCCTTTCCCATTTTGTTTTTTGTTAATTGATTTTATTTATGGTGGGTTTTTTCTCTGTTTGATTGATTTTTTGCCAGAGCATTCTGAATTAACATCAGAATACCAAAATGAAGGTTTGTTGTAGTCACCTAAAAGTGGAACCAATTTATACTAATTTTACTAAAGATACTTTCATAGGAATATAATACCATGAAATTCAAGAATAGTTGAGATTATATTTAAGATACAGTCTTTTATTTGTTTAAAAACATTTGTTGAGGGGTCAGCCCGGTGGCACAGCAGTTAAGTTCACATGTTCAGCTTCTCCATGGCCCGGGGTTCGCCGGTTCAGATCACGGGTGTGGACATGGCACCACTTGGCAAAGTCATGCTGTGGTAGGTGTTCCACATATAAAAGTAGAAGAAGATGGGCATGGATGCTAGCTCAGGGCCAGTCTTCCTCAGCAAAAAGAGGAGGATTGGCAGCAGTTAGCTCAGGGCTAATCCTCCTCAAAAACAAAGAGAGAGAGAAAAACAAAACATTTGTTGAGTATCTACTATGAAGCAAGCAATATGTTAAGGGATAACTATATAGTAATGGACAATTTGTTCAACTTAAAACTAAATGTGACACGTAAACATAAAAGAAACAAAAATACAGAATTGTTCAAATAAGCACCATGAAAGACATAAACAGATTCTGAGATAATAATGCAAGGATCTAATCTTGACTAATAAGGATGCATGAAGACTTACTTGAGAAACTGAATTTAAGCCTTAGCCAGAGGGATGAGTAGGAAACAGCCAAGTGAGTGTTGAAAGATGAACATTCCATTGTGAGTAATATGTATGGCTGAAAGTTTGTTAGCAGAAGGCAGACCATTTGTAAAGGCTAGAAGAAGGTATTAGGTTTATTCCATAGTGAAAAAGAGGCAAAAGTGATTGATTAAAGAATCTTTCAGAAGAAAAGATTATCCAGGATTGCACAGACCAGGATGAAGTTTTTGGAATTTCTCCAAGGAAAACGAGAAACCACTGAAGGGTACTAAGTTCTGAAGTGACCTGAGTTTATTATCTTTATCCTTTCTTCTATGAACACAAGGATGGTAACCATGGATATAAGAAGAGTGGAAATATTTGAAATAGATTTTGGAGTTAGAAATTCGTGGGACATGCTGGTGGCTGGGTATTGACAATGATACCCATGACTATCAAAACAGATCTCTTCCCTGAACAATGAGTGCACAGAAAGATCCCTTGCTAATTTGGACAACACTTAAAAAGAACATCTAGATTGCAGTTAAACATTTAAATTTTGAGATGGATAATGTATAATGTAGTAATACCAGCAGGCAGATGGAGAAATGACTCTAAAGATGAGAAGATAGGTCTGAACTAGGGATTTAAAAAAACTGCTCATTGACAAATAAATTGTATGTCAGCCCAATGAAATGGACAGAGGGCAGAGTAAATTGAACACTTAGGACTGATAGAGAAGGAGAAGCCATCAAAGAGATACGGAAGGAGAAAGGACTAAAGGCATTCTTGGTATTTGCAGAGTGATTAAAATGGAAAACTGTGTAAACTAAGATGGAAAAGCAGGGGATTGAAGATAGGGAGTGACTGATAGAGAGAAAAGAGTGAATGCTTTTGAAATATTGATGAATTTGAAGAATTGTTTCAACAGTTGTGCTTGAGCGAGGAAACTATATGTTGAGGAGTTTGTAGGTAGACTTTGGGATGTTTGAAATAGTGATTTTAGAGGTTTACAATTTTTAGATTGTATCAGGAATGGTCAAAGCTAAAACAGAGGAAAACATCATTGTAATGAAGAAAAACAGGATCAAAGCCCAAATGTTGAATGTGTCATCCGTAGGAACATGAAGCCACTTAGATAACAAGTGTTGGGCCAAAAGGAGAACTTCTGTTTTTGCTGCCACAACATTAGAGTCACCTTAGTGTGAGGCATCAGAATTTGCCACCCAGAAATATGTCTCTTTGGCTTCATTATTCTTAAGGACAAATCACTCAAGAAGAAACTTCGACCTTCCCCTTAACTGCCTAAAACAATTTAAGATATAAGGACTGTTTCAGGAAGGAGCTAATACCATAGATAACTATAGTATAATAAACTAGGTGTGGTAGACAGGGAGGAACCTAAAAAGGCCATTTGATCAATTTCTCCTCAAGACCCATTGTCTTTGCAAGGCATGGCAAACATTTGGTTACCAAACATTTGCTTTTCCATCTCCATGTGAATTGCCTTCCTCCTTTTTGAAACCACTATCCACAATATCCTCCTTTGTCTTTAGCTGTAGATGGTATTTAAGGTGGTGGCTTTGACCATTTTGGCAAGTTACTCAGTTTTCCTGGGTTTCTCCCATGTATATATGTTATTAAATTTGTCTGATTTCCTCCTGTTATTCTGTCACATGTGAATTTAATTCTAGACAAGCCAGAAGAACTTTGAGGGGAATGGAATATTTCTTCCTCCCCTCTATCAGTCAAATGGCCTTCTTATTTAATTAACCTAACAGTGCACAAATAAGTCATAGAGAAGGGAAATACTGAAAAAGTCAGTACATTGCTAGGGGTTGACTTCAAGGTGTTTGTATATGTAATTGGGAGAAATTCTATAAAACTGAATAGGTAACATCAAATTATGGTCATGTGGTGTAATAAGAAATATATTTGGTCTTTGTCCCTGGTTTCTACCACAGAGTTCTTAAAAACCTTGGAATTTCCTGAGTGATAGCAGGGTCTTTTGTTATTCATAACAAGACCTTCTGCTCACATCTGAGTTTATGCTAATGAGATGACTCAAGATGGGGACTCTAGATACCCTCAGGGTGAGGCTGGTCTCCAAAAAGAGCAAATGATTAGAGGTTGGGAACTTTCAGCCCCACTCCTGCCCTCCAGGGAGGAGAAGAGATCTGGAGATTGAGCTCTCCAAAGACTCTTAAACAATGAGATTGGGAGAGCTTCTGAGGTGGTGGACACTTTGATGGCTGGTCCAAAGAGGGCAGGGAAGCTCATGTGCCTCCCACCCCATAACTTGCCCTTCATATCTCTTCCATTTGGCTGATGTTGAGTTGTATCTTTGATAATAAACAAGTAAAGGTAAATAAAGTGTTCTCCTGAGATCTGCGGGCCTGTCTAGCAAAATATTGAACCTGAGGGGAGGGGGCTTGGGAACCCCTGAATTTGTAGCCAGCTGGGCGGAAGGTGGGCAGTCCTGGAACCCAATTTGCAGCTGATATTTGAAGTGTGGCCCAATCTTGTAGGGCTGAGTTCCTAAGCCTGTGGAGTCTGACGCTCACTCCAATAGTTAGTGTGAGAATTGAATTGAGTTGTTGGACACTCAGTTGGGGTTGGAGGATTTGAGAATCTCACAGGTTGTATATTAATTAGGAGAACAACAAAACAGACTAAGTACCTCAAGGACTGAAAAAAAATAGTTGGCGTTGTAATACTAATTATGAATATTAGAAACGTGAAAGAGGACATGTGTCTTGTCACATGAACAGACATAAATGGAAAAAATATTTAACCTCCAGAAAACATTCTAAAGTATCATCTCTCAGTCTCTAAAACTGAAGCCATAATAAAAAAAATAAATAAATGTGTCCCAAAATGCTTTAAAATCCTCTTACGACACTCCAGAAGCTATTTTGTTGTAAGGCAAATCCACCTTGAATCACAGCCAAGTCCTGTTATGCCAAAGGACCTTGTTGTAAATCTTATAAGGCTGCCCAAATACAAGGACCCTGAGGACATAGTTACAGCAAGATGCGAGTATATCTTCTTACACAATGGTCCAGGAGGCAAATGTTAATGTTCAGGAACTGCAAAAACCCCTGCAAAATGACAAACCTTTATTTAGAATGTGTCAACATTATCTTGATGACTGTGGGGCTCGGGTCCTCTGGAAGAATCAGGGAATAAAGAAGAACTGGTAGGAAATACACTGTGGGAAATGGAAATAAATGGCAAGGGTAGGTATTTACCAATATTTAAATTACCTTTAAGATATAATAAGCTATTTTGCAGGGAGAGTGGCTGTTTGTGGTATGTCTATAGATGTTATTTGTTTTGTATTTCTTATATGTTTTATACGTAAAGGTATTGGACTGACTGTAGCCATACAGGGTAAATAGCAGATATAAAAGTGGGACTCGGCACTGGGGCTTCAGTCCAAGCCTCTTCCTATTAGACTATTTTAAATTATCTGTTCCCATTTTCGAACCCAGCTTGGAGCGTGATGCTTAGGAATGATACCACATCTCTCCCCTCCCCATAATCAGTCAGGCTGATCCCCACGTCAGTCTTCCGGAAAATGTCACATGGACATTTTAAACCAGTTTGGAAATGATAGCAACTTCCAAAGAGTGCTCAGACCCTTAAATTAATGTGGAGCTGCATTCTGCCACAGACCTTCAAGTGCTAATGCAAAGATCTATTCACGCAGAAAAGGCATCAGTGTCAGAGCTGGTATCCATAAGGAAAGCAAAACTTAAGACAGAAATAAACTTGAAAAAAATAGTCACTTTTTATTTGGGTTTATCAGTGTCCAGCTCTCTGTCAGCAGATTCCTAAGAGATTTTAGAAGAAGAAACTGCAGACAAATAGTCCATTTATATCTCCTGACAAGGCAGTAGCCCCATGTCTTTGTCTATTTTCCTTTCCTGAGAAAATAGGTTAGACAGTTTGCAAGAGAATAACCATGTCGCCTTTTCTTTTTTCACTTGAGCCAAAAGTCTGGAGAAAAACAGGGTCTTATTCCTTAACATCTATTCTTTTTAGAGTTAAGCCAAAGTATATAAATTATATCTCAATAAAGCTGTTTAAAAAAAAAGTATAGATATCAGCATTGGTCATAACCTTCAACATCTATTCCCAAAAGAAACCAAAAGCACCAGGGCCTAGAGCTGCCTCATCACTTAGTTTTATAATCCACTGACTCTTCCTACAAAACGTGAGTACTCTGATCCTATAACCAATGCTCACAAATTGGTATGGAAGTACCAAAGAAGAGATGTCTCCTCTCATCTCAAGTTTCTCACACATCTCAATCTTGGCCTGCTTCTGATGGATTCTACCCTGTCACCACTGTTATTTCTCCAGCCCTTCTTTTCATTCCTCTGTGTGTGTGTTTATTTAGCACTTTGCATGGCTTCTTTCTAGATTATGATACGGTAATATAACTAAGGTCCTATAGTTCGTGTGTTTACAAAACACAACAGAGACAGCCTTTAAAATTTGTAACTAAATTGATGAATTTGGGTGCATTTGACTCAGATATACAGCGGAGCCCTTTGGTTTAGAGCATTGGTTCCAGAGACCAGCGGCTGGCATTTAAATCCTGGCTGACATTGACTCGCTCTGTGGCCTTGGACAAATTACTTAAAGTCTCTGTGATTCAATTTTCTTATCTGTAAAACTACTGCAATAATACTGTCTACTATAGGTGTGTTTTGAGAATAAAATGAAACAGCATAAATCCTGTATGGAGATGCCCACTGTGTCTTAACTCATATTATGAACCCAGTTCTCAACTTTATATTTGACAGTTGGTATATAGGTTATGTAGGCAAATGCTGCAATAATTTATAGTGTAATGGGAATTTTCATTTTTTCTCACACATCTGTTTCATTTTATTCTCAAAACACACATCTGTGCACCAAGCCATCCTTTAGAACATTCTTTTAACTAAAAGAGTTTGTGGAAAAATAGCGTATCATTGGTAATCAGTGTGGAAAGAAGTGCTTATCTTCAGTAAAATAGAGCCTAAGGGGGTCTTCTGTTAATTTTGTAGCCTTTCACACAAAGTTATATGTACAGGCAGTGACCATTTCTTGATTCCTGTCGAGAGCCATGTCTGATGTCTGGAGCTGCGTGCGCGCTTCACCTAAATTTATCTTAAACCTCACAACAAACTTGAAAGTCAGAAATGATTATTCTACTTTACATACGAGGACATAGAGTCTCAGAAATGTTAATTGACTCTCCCAAGGCGATATAATTAATCATTGTCCGACTTAGAATTTGAACCACGATTCTGATTCCAAAGCCAGTCCTTTCTTCGGCTGTTAAAAATTTTTACGGAGAAATATTTTTAAGTTTCTAAATATATTATTTGATTGAAAATGTACAGAAAGAAGGAATAAAGTCTTGAACTCTTTAAAAGTTTGGTTGGTATCATCTTCTAGGTGATGGAAACGACAGCAGCCTTAGGCGGGCATGCTTCTAGCTCCTGTCTTTCCTTAAAAAGCAATGTAATCCAACTTGAGAGGAGAGGGCAGAAAAGATAAGACCAAAAGGCCTAGAAACCGACATCTGAAGAGATAATGTGGTCTGAGGAGTCTATGAAAATTTGAAGACTACATAGGTATACTGAGTGGTAAAAATATGGAAACTGGGTGTGGGAAGAAGTTTACAATTAGAAGCAATTAGAGGGAAGTTAAAACAGAAGACAAAGCCAGAGGAAGCGCTGGAAATAGCTTGGGCAATGTGTTGATGGGAGAATGAAAACGATCTATAGTTCAGGGATGAATTAATAACACTGTACATTATAAATAGGGTGAACTATTTGAAATTGGAAATTTTATGTAACTTGCTAAGAGAGGTGTGTAGAGAAAAAAAAAATAAACTATTTATGATCTCCTAAATAGACATTGTGTTTTATTACACAGAAATAACAAATTTGTTTCTCAAACAGGCCAGTGGTTTGCAATTAAGTCTGTATCAGAATTACTTGGAGAACTTGTTAAAACAGACCCCTGGGCCTCATCCCTAGATTTTCTGCTTTATTAGGTGTTGGGTGGGGCCTAAGAATTTGCATTTTTATGTATTTATTTATTTATTCATTTGAGGAAGATTAGCCCTGAGCTAACATCTGCTGCCAATCCTCCTCTTTTTGCTGAGGAAGACCGGCCCTGAGCTAACATCCACGCCCATCTTCCTCTACTTTATACCTGGGACGCCTAACACAGCATGGCTTGCCAAGCAACGCCGTGTCCGCACCCCGGAACCCGAACCAGCGAAGCCTAAAGCCCAGGCCACCAAAGCAGAACATGTACACTCAACCGCTGAGCCACTGGGCCAGCCCTTGAATTTTCACTTTTAATGTCTCCATCAATGCTGATGCTGCCAATCTCAAGAGGATGCTTCAAGAACCACTGAAGTAAGTTTAATTTATAAATTTACTTTTAAAATCCATAGTTTGTCTAATCTCCAAGCCATCACAATCAAACGATCCACATTAGCAGTAAGACCCAGTCTCTGGGGAATACTGGAGTTTCTTAGATATAAACTTGAAGCGCTTTGACATTTGGTTATGGAAAATGTAGGTCCAAAATCCAACTTGTATTTGAGAACTTCATAACCACCTTGTCAATCATTTGAGTTCTTATGATCAAAACAAAGAATGCACACCCGGTTTCTAAGTTTGTTCTGGGAAGTTAGGAGTTATCTTTTTTGAGAGAAGTTAAAGAAAAAGATTCTCATATACTTATGTGCTCTTCTTAATTTTTTCTTTTAATTATACTTGTAGTAAGAAGTACAACACAAACACACACTTAGTGTGTGCACACATTTAGTGTGAGTGTACACATTAGCCTCACATCGCATGGTACCATAGACAGTTGTTGCCTTGTTGACTTGGGCATAGACTCCAAAGGACTCATTTCTGCACTGAGCAACTGAAAGTGTGAGAGGAGTAGAAATAGGACTAATGCCCGAGTCTTTTCCATCAATGCAATAAAATATTAAGTAGAGAATGCCATTTAGATTTTGGAAAAAGAATTTTAAAAGCTATACGTAAGAATTTTAAAAGCTGTACGTAAACCTCATAAATGTGAAGTTTGCATTTTTTTGCTTTCAATACCCAGAAAGAACAGAGAAAAAAATTATTGCCTGACTCAAAGATACTTTGAATGTTGGTGTAGGTTTTTATTATTTGATGCAAAAATTATCTAGCTGTAGAAAAGATGATCAAAAATGAAGTATTCATCATTAATCTGTTGCAGAGACATCCTGTTTTTAGCAATTTAATTCTTTTAAATGAGAGATACCAATCTTTGAGGAATTAAAGAATTTGTTTCGATTACCTAGAACAGTAAAAATAACAATAAAAATTCTGCTAGCTCCCATTATTTTTTCGCTCTTTAATCATTTATCAATGTGTACTTTAGAAAAAATGTATGGAAGAACTCATTATTGTAAACGAGATTTTAAAACACTCAAATTCAAAATTTGTTAAATGTTTAATCTCTTTAAAACTTTATTGAAATTATTTTTAAAGCTGTATTTTAAATTTGTTTTGTGCCAAACAACATTAAACAATCCTTCAGAGTACAATGTGGCATGATATTGACTAGTCTAGGAGACAAGAGTCCTGTCTTGCGTCCAGATTTTGAGTCACTTGGAGACCATTATATAAGCTCATATTTTTATTTACTTTCTCATTTTGGTATATTTAAAGTTGCCGTCAGGATTAAATTTTTTAATAGTGCTTGTAGAGCTGCTGAGAAAACATACAAATTATGCAAATATCAACTATTATTATTTAAGAATATGCTAATTAATTGCATATTTGCCTAAACAACTAACTTGCTTTGTGTCTATTCTTTTCTTTTTCTTTAAAGATTGGCACCTGAGCTAATATCTAGTGCCAATCTTTTTTTTTCTTTTCCTTCTTCTCCCCAAAGCCCCTCAGTACATAGTTGTACATTCTAGTTGTAGGTCCTTATGGTTGTGCTATGTGGGATGCTGCCTCAGCATGGCCTGATGAGCAGTGCCATGTCCACGCCCAGGATCTGAACCCATGAAACCCTGGGCTGCCGAGGCAGAATGTGCAAACTTAACCACTCGGCCATGAGGCCAGCCCCTGTGTCTATTCTTATGTTATGTCTGGAAGGCATTTTTATAATCTTATTGCGATTTCCTTGTGGAAAGTGTTCTATTAGTTCAAATGATCAACTTTATGCACATTGTTTATATATTTTAGGCCAATAGACCCTATAGATTAAACAAATTCCCTCATATCATGCACATTAGATAAGTTGAAATGCTATATAAATATATGAATTATATCAAATAAATGTAAACACTAAAACTAAATGTTCTAGAAGAATAATAATGACACTCTTTGTGACTTGGGTCAAGAAACATTTATTAGGACACACAAAAAAAGTAATAAAAATATTAGTAATTTTAACTTCATCAAAATTAAAATGTTCTGTTTTTCAAAAGAAATCATTAATAAAATGTAAAGGCAAACCATAGCCTTGGAGAAAGTATTTACTATATAGAGCTAAAAAATAAAAAATGTTTTGCTTTTATTTTATACATAATGTACAATTACAAATCAATAGTAAATAACAAACATCCCTATAAATATGAATAAGTGATTTGAAGAGAGACTTCCAAAAAGAAAATATACAAATGTTAATTCAATAACCCCCAAATAGATATTCAACATTCTTAGCCGTAAGGAAAATGAAAATAAAAACCACAATTAATACAACTACAGTGGCCAGCCCAGTGGCGCAGAGGTTAAGTGCGCACCTTCCACTTCGGCAGCCTGGGGTTCACTGGTTCAGATCCCAGGTGTGGACACGGCACCACTTGGCAAGCCATGCTGTGGTAGGCGTCCCACATATGAAGTAGAGGAAAATGGGCACGTGTGTAAGCTCAGGGCCAGTATTCCTCAGCAAAAAGAAGAGGATTGGCAGTAGATGTTAGCTCAGGGCTAATCTTCCTCAAAAAAATAAAAAATACAACTACAGGCATACTCAAATGGCTTGAATTAAAACATGGCGATATCAAGTGTTGACATGAAGGAGGACAAACTTGAACTTTCATTTATACTGCTGGTGGGAATGTAACTGCTTTGGTGGTGGGCATACCCACTTTGACAAACAGTTTGCAGTTTCTTATAAAACATATACTTCTTCTATGACTCAGCAATTCTACCCATAGGTATTTACCCAAGAGAAATAAAAATGAAGCCACACAAAGACTTGAATTCAAATGTACATAGTTGTGTTTATTCTTAATAGCCAAAAATGGAAACAAACTATATGTCCATCAAAAGGTGAATGGATAAACAATGTCTGACATATTCATTAAATAATATACCATTCAGCAATAGAAAGGAACAAACCACAAATACACCCAGTAACCTGGGTAAAACTTTTAATGTTATTTTGAGAGAAAGAAGTGATACACAAAAGACTGCATATCATACGATGTCATAAAATTCCAAATAGGTAAAACTAATAAAAAATACAGAAAGCAGATAAGTGTAAAGAGATGTTGACTGCGATGAAGCCAAAGGATTTTCATGAAGTTATGTAAATGTTTTACTTCTTGATTGTAGTAGTGGTTACCTAGGTATATCATTCTCAAAACTCACTGAACTATACAATTAATATAGGTGTGACTTTTATTTAAAAATTTAAAAAAGTAAAACAATGTAGTTTATCACATGTACAGAATGACAGAAAAAACAGGAACATACGACCATCTCAGTAATGCAGAAAATTAGTTTGATAATATTCACTATCCATTCCTAATAAAAATTAACAGGAAACTAGAAATATAAGAAAACTTTTTTGGTCTTAAAATGGGCATCCACAAAAAACAAACAAGTTAACAAACAGAAAATCAACATCTAGTCTGGAAGTAGAAAAAAAACTTTTGCAGTCTTGCATGCTCTTAATTAATACATACACCATTTACAAAGAAGCAACATAAAGATCTGCTTTACTAAAAATGATGGAACAAATGAACAAAGAGTATGAACATATGATCCAGCAAAAAAAATGAATATAAAGATGTATAGCAAGCATGAAAATTCTGAGAATTTCTAGGAGTATTATGTAGACGAAGTCGTGAGTAGCAATCACCAGAAGAGGAAATTCAACAAAACCTTCAATAAAAAGGAATCAAAATGGGGTTTATAGTGATTATGTAGAGTGTGGGAACAATTATAGTAAATGCACAGAAAAATAAGCAAGCCAGAACTGTGGCAATCGTTAATTGGAATAAACTCAGTTATACTAGAAAAATTCACCAGTGGGCAACACTAATAGAGAAAAAAATATGTAGAGTTGGAATACTGATTGTTATAAAAAAATTGTGCTACACCTATATGAGGAGCAAGTGGGGCGTGAACTTGGGAATGGAAATTTAAGAATGCTAAACACCCATCTTTAATCAAAAGAAAGCAACAAAGAATAACTAAATTTAATTAACAAAGTATTGATCGTAAATTATAATATTTAGAAGCACATGGTGAAAAATCAGAAGAAACATGAACTTAGATCAAAATAATGACTTTGGATGTATTACTGGAAGTTTGCAAAGACTGGGACAGAGACTACTGTGTTTTGCTTGGAATCCTTAGAGTATTATCCATATCTCAATTTATTGAAATAAAAATAAAAATTTAAAAGACTATAATTATTTGGAGAAAACTGACTAGACTTTTGGAAAAACTTGAATCCATATCACAAAATAGTCAAGTCCAGAAAGATAAATGAATTCAAAGGAAGGAAAAAATATCTTGTGTATAATAAGATATAATATATTGTACTGCATTAACAACATGTGTTACTTATTAATGTATATTTTGTTGTATACTATATTTTATCAGAGACAATTAAAATTTTAGATATTTAAATTTAAGACTATAAAAAAGAAACAGGAGCTACAGTACTATTCCAAAGAGCTATTTTTTCTTTATTTGGTCAACTTTTTGGTATCCATTTTTACTGTATTTTTCTCCTAGGTAGCACAGCACTTGCACTTAGTGATCGCTGTCACTGCCCTTTCTTTCATTTGCTTTTCCTGGCTAATCGCATAGACTACAACTTCTGTTCAATGCTTAAATAACAGCAATATAGAGTACCTGTCTGTATCTATTTGTTCTATCTTAATTATGTTACTTTGTCTTGATAGCTCTTATTATAACTGCCACCTATTTATCTTGGCCAATATTAGGCATTTAACCTTAGATAGGAATTACATCAAGTTTCATGAGAAACCTTATTATGATCTTTTTTCCCCTAAATAGGGTGATAAATTTCGCCACATGTATCTTGCACTTTGTTGTTTTTTTTCCCTAGGAACATTATAATATGTATTACTACAATGAAAGAGCATTTTTTTTCTGCTAAACTTTCTGAGTATTATTGGTGTCATTTACTTTCAACTTTGTTTAAAATTTTTAAAATATTTATGCAACACATAGATAGTATCTGTAATATAATAAATTCCCCCTAGTTTTCATTTTGACGGTTGATTTCTTTGTCTTTAAGCTTGAAAATGTTTCCCCAACCAGAGATTTGAAAGAAGGAGAAGGAGGAGGAGGAGGACAAGAGAAAGGTGTGCAAAAGCAAGAAAAGATGGAAAAAAGAAGTGATCAAAAAGAAACTTGGCTTCCTACACGGCTAGGCCTCTGTTACCTGTGGAGAGTACACTTGTACGCTGTGCTTTTAGCAGACGCTGCTCAGGGACTTACAGATCAATAGTCAATTGGATCCATTTCTTTTATAGCACTTCTCATGTACCAGGCTTATAGACACATCTTCCGATGTCCTATGCAAGGACATGTGACACAAATTAAGCAATGTATAAATAGGGTAAAAATTGCTTTCTTAATATAAGCACCTTTTTGCTCCTTACTGCTCACACTTTCTGCCTGCTTAGAATGTAAACCTGGTGGCTGGAGCTCAAGAATTCTGAGCAGCAGGAAGCTGAGAGGAAGGCCAAGAAAATTGCAGAAAACTCAGCTCTGACTCTCATGAGCCACTGGAATGATTTTAGTCTTCTAATTGTTTAAAGAAAAATAAGCCCATAATTGTTTAAGCCAGTGATGAACAAGTTTTCTCCTTCTCACAGCTGAATGCCATCACCAGCTGCTGCAGCCTCCACGAAGTTTCAACGTGCCTGCTGGAAAAGCATTACTGGTGCAATGATTCTCCCAGTCAGGGAGGTAAACAGTCCAGGTGCCAAGAACAATTTGCTCATCCTGTGATGTGCTATCTCCCACCGATGTTTGGAAGTTCAGGCATTACCACCTTCCCATGGATAACCCCAGGGCATTATGTGAAAAATTACTCCTGTAATGTGTCCCCTCAGTTCTGTCCACTCCAGGATTCTGCAAGGCTGTTAACACGGTTAACGCCAAAATAAGGCATGTACTTGAAACATCAAGAAATCTGAAAGGAATGCGTTGTAATTGAGGATGACATAGCATGAGGTGTTAACGTATATCTCAACTGTAGAAATTCAAACATGCAGTTGCTATAGTGGAGTCTGTAACTTAGGAAAGAACTAATCTTTGAAGTTCCTGATTTGAGGCAAGACCTCTTAAATGATCTAGACAGGGGTTAGGAAACTGCAGCCTGAAGGCGACATCCTGTCCTGCATCTGTTTTTTGCAAATAAAGTTTTATTGAAAGACAGCCACACCAATTTGTTTACATATTGTCTGCTGCTGCATTTGCACTAGAATGACAGAATTAAATAGTGGCAATGGAGACAATACGGTCCAGAAAGCTGAAAATATTTACTATCTTCCCCTTTACAGAAAAATGTTGCCAAATTTCAGCTTTTATTTGGTTTTTTATAATGGAAGTAATATAAAATAACATATAAAAAGTGAGAAAAATATACCTGAAACTACTCAAAAATCTACTTAAAAAGGAATAATGGGGTAATGTGTTTGAGAAGCTTCTAGCTAGACCTAAACAATGTAAAATTAAAACAAAATAATAAGCTTAAATTTAAAACTCAACTTCAAAATAACTTATATATATATTTGTGACAGAAGAAAGTTAAATGCTGTGTAGACACCCTTTAAGATGGGTTTACTCACATACAATTGGATTTGTTGGGTCACTGAAATGTGTAACAATTTATTTATGTGCAATTTCTACATATTCATTTCTATAGCCATGCTGTTAAATTGCAATTGTCACATCTGTAACTGGCCATGTGGTCATAGCTGGTATTTACAACTACTTTCTTCCACTACCCATTTTGTATTCCCTTTGCCTTCAGCAAGCACCTCAGCCGGTCATGGTTCTTTACCTGGTGAGATGACCCAAACCTTAAATAGTGAAGGGTCTGGGCCATTAGTAGTCCCATCTAGATTGAGTTGTAGTTTTCATCGACTTTAATCAAAGGGCGTGGTGATGCTAAAAAATACCCTGGGATCTCCTGTATTCCAGATGTAATTTTCCTTACCTCCATTTAGGAATAATAGGCCAATTTCCCCTTAGTAGTCAAGATCAATCACTCCAGCCAACACAGTAAGTCCCTTCTTTTCCTATTGATTCAGAGACATGAGGAGACTAAAATGACCACGTGGCAGTCTTAACTTCTAGTTCAATGGAATTGTTGTCTCCTGGGAGAAGAATTTCTCCCTCTGGAACTAATATCTCTAAGGCAGCAGAGCATAAAGTTGCAAGAACAGGGAGGAAAAATTTTGCGAGTGGGTCACTAGAAGTAATAGCGAATGGTTCCACACTCATTTCCACCCTTTGATTCCTGGACCAGCGAATACTGGCTCTCAGAGAACAATACCATATAGTGGACACTGATTCAGAGCATGTACAGCCTTCTGGAGAATCTTGCCTCAGCGCTGTAAGGTATTGCCGCCCACCTGGCACTGTAACTGAGTCTTCAAAAGGCCATTCCACTATTACATCAAGTCAGCTGCTTCAGGAAGGTGAAGATGGAAAGACCAGTGAATTCCATGAGCGTGGGCCTATTCCCTCACTTCTTTTGCTATGAAGTGAGGTCCTTGATCTGAAGCAATGTTCTGTGGAATACCATGATAGTGGATAAGGCATTCTGTAAGTCTGTGGATAGTAGTTTTGGCTGGAAGCACTGTATGCAGGGAAAGCAAATGATATCCAGAGTAAGTGTCTACTCTAATAAGTACAAAAACGCTGGCCTCCCATGATGGAAGCGGCCCGATGTAACCAATCTGCCACCAGGTAGCTGGCTATCACCCTGGAGAACTTAACAACATCCCATTATTTCCCAGTCACTGCCCTTGACTTCTTAGTAGACAACTTGTCAGACTGGAGTTTAACTTGGCATTAACATTCAGCTAGTCTCAGGATGAGATTCTGTGTTTGATTTTCAGCAATCTCAGCCCTGTGGCTCCAGGAGATAAGAGTCCTCTTCAGGGCACACATAGGTGCTTTTAGTTCATGTATGTGGTGCTTGAGTTGAGAATTCAAATCCTTGAGCTCACCCTGTTCTTTCATCTCTTTGTCTAGCGACATTAGGCACAACCAGCCAAACTCATCATATTTCTTAGTTTTCAAAAAATGTTAGAAAATATCATATACATAGCCGCCCTGCTCTTTGCTTCTTATAAATGGTTTATTAGGGGTATCTAACAGAGATATACTGTGTATCTCTATGCAAGGTTATGCCCTTGGCTATCAGTGCTTTCCTTACTACAGGAAATAGACTGATGAACACCTTTAAATCTAATCAGATGAAAGAGCCAATTGTGGAAACTCAGAACCAATTCAGAAAACTCATCCTTAACATTCTGTTCTTCTAGAATCACTCCTGATACCAAAATCTGTATTTGTCTGGCTTCTCCAGAGAAACAGAACCTCTTTCTCTCTCTCTATATATATATATTTGTATTTGTTATAAGGAATTGTCTCATATGATTATAGAGGTTGAAAATTCCCAAGATTTACATTTACCAAGGTGGAGACCCAGGAGAGCCAATGGTGTATAGTTCCAGAGACAATCTGAAGGCCTGAGAACCAGGAGAGCTGATGATGTAAATTCCAGTCCGAGTCTGAAGGCAAAAGACCGATGTCCCAGCTCGAAGACTGTCAGGCAGAGAGAGCAATTTCTATCCTATGCTGCCTTTTTGTCCTAATTAGGCCTTCAGTGGATTGGATAGACCTGCCCACATTGGGAAAGGTAATCTGCTTTACTTACTCTACAGATTCAGTTGTTGATCTCATACAGAAACACCCTCACAGACACACCCGAAATAGTGTTGAACCAAATATCTGGCCCAGTCAAATTGACGTATACAGTTAATAAGTATATATGAAATTTACATATATATGTGTGATCATTACATATATTATACATACAAAATAA